>NC_042620.1:341990476-342290476 GCF_901001135.1 Rhinatrema bivittatum | reverse complement strand
AGCTAAACAGCCTTTACAAGTGTATTAGCAGTAAATAGTTGGTAATTTAATGGCCTCAGGGTAGAGTTTCACAAAAAAAAAAAAAAAAAGAACCATTAAAGAAGGTTAGGTCTAAGATCTCTCAACCACATTAATGGAACCCATCAAAACAAAGTGAATTCTAAATTAAGAAAATATCAGATCATACCTCCAAGTTCTCTAATGAATGCATATTGCATATACTGTACATACCTATACAAAAGCACATAAAATTTAATCAATAGCATGTAGTGGAGATAGAAAGCTTAATGGATTGTTTTCCCTGAGGAGTTATAGAATAGAACAAGAAAGGTAGAAATATATATCAATAAATAAATAAATAAATATATATAAATAATAGATCTTCCATAGCATTTCTAACAGATTTCCAAATTCATTCCTGCCCTTAATCTCCTAGGTAAGGAAACTTTACAATGCCACCCCATGCACATCTCATTGAAGGAGGAAAGAAAGAGTAACAAATCGGGTAAAGTGTACTCTCTTTGGACGTACGGTGAGCAGAATGCATTCTTTGTAGATGTTATAGGCCCTTCTCTCCATCCCAGATCCTGAATCATGACTTTTTCTGGCACACGAGTTATAAAATGGCTGCTCTCCCCTGGTTCAGGGTCCTTTTCAAGGCTAAGTGTAAGCCCCTACGTCTGCCAAGCAAAGATCGCAGAGTCTGCAGGTTGTTTGTGGAAGTTGTGGAGACTGGGTTGACGGAGCAGGCATGGATTGTAGAGGTACAGGCAGCGCCAGCTTTTTTGTAGATTGGGTCTTGACAAATCAATTTAACACAAAACCAGGAAACAGGTCTAAGTTGCTACTGCCCCCACAGATAAGCAGATGAATGGATGGGTTGTGCTCTTGCCTCTTAATTCATTCTATTACAAAGGATGCTTTAAAGTTACCCCTGCTGCTACCACAAGATTGTCTTATACACCACAGACAATCTCACTAGAAATACTTTGTATCTTAGAAGTGTGTCAAGAGTCACTATTCAAATGTTGCCAGTGGCCTTCATATTGCACTTATCAGGCACAAGTGCTCTCGAGTTCCTGATATTCCAAATGTGCAAAAGTATAATCATCGGTCAATATATCAAATCCCAATATTTACATCGTGAGCCAACACTTCTTTTTTTTTTGTATATATTTTTCTTTGCAAATAACATTTTTTAATTAATGCACAAAATGAACTCGTCTTAAGAGTGCTGAATCTGAGAGCCAGGATAGCTATTTGGAGCGCCGGTGCACATAGACAGGAACAGTCTTTGTTTGTGCAAACCTTAAGGTGCAAAAGATATTTTATTCTTTCACTCTTGGGTTCACCTTTTTCCGGTATTGCCACCACAAGAATGGCAAATTACCTATTTTTCTTTTTAAAACCTGTGGTAATTCTAATATTAACACAGTACTTATGTTTCATGATATATGTGACCTGCTCTAATTTCACAACATTATACTAACCTTTCAAACAGCCATGTTTCAAATGAATACTACACTTCACTGCACATATTGTATGGATGAAAAATGAGTTTATTAGTAAAATATGAGAGAAAATATTTTGAAATCAGGGACTTGTCTTTTTGTATTATTGTTATATTGCACATATTCTATTTAATAGAACAATGCTCTCAGTTTTCAAGTATGATTCATTAACCTATTTTTCCACCATTTTCCCTTATCATCCAGATGAGTCATAAGGTTGGAAAGAATACAATGGGAGAGTAATTTTCAAATAAATTTGCCCAGGCAAAAAAGTTATCCAGACATATCTCTGTAGGTGAAAATTTCCTTCCCCTCAGTGGATGAAAATATACTCACTGTCTTACAGCATGTCTACCTATTAACAGGTTAAGGGCAGGAAGGAAAACCCCATGTGGGGATTTCATTTTGGAATTTATTGCACACATTTCGTACCTGCCCTAAAGCTTAAAACCTTTATCTCTTACCTGTTAAGTAATTCACACCCATCTGGGATGCTTTTATTCAGTCCAAGGTGATTAAACTCCCATAGTAAAGAAGAAAACCACAAATCCCAGGATACTTGGAATAGATTTTGGAAAAACAGGGCTGGCTCAAAGCATTTCTAATGAGTAAGAGTAGTGATTTGTGAATCACGAGTGCAAATGTGTGTGCCTAGGGGTGGGAATGGGTGTAGTACAGTACCTTTTGGATTATTTCAACTGGCTATGTGCACAGCATAATATAGTGTGATTGAATCACTACTTGTTCTGACACCAGGTTATACGATGGTCAGTCAGGAAATGTAAACCTGTGGGCCAAGGATTATGATTGGCAAAATGTTTAAATGACCTACATAGTTGTAAATAACGTAGGCATTTTTAGTGCATGTACTTTACACTAATTTCCAAAGAGAAATAACATGGCTACATTTTATTTGAAAATTAATATATAGTACTTGCATTACAAGTGGCCACACACTTATTTATTTAAAAATGTTTGTATACCACTTTTACAAAATAAAATTGGTCAAAACGGTTCGCATACAGGCACATACATAATATAAAATTCAAATACAAACATAATATAAAAAACAGAATAAGTAACAAAATAACACAAACAGATAAAATATAACTAACAAATAAGTAATGAATTAAAATTAATATCCAGTTTCAATAAATAAAAGGACACAAGACACAAATAGTGGGGCAGACTTTCAAACACCTACACGCATAAATCCAGGAGGATTTACGTGCATAGGGGGGGGTTACGCGCACCTGGCCTATTTTCAAAAGGCCTGGAGGCGCGCATAAAGCCCTGGGATGCGCATATGTCCCAGGGCTTTCTGAATGGGCGGGCAGGGGGTGGGGCGGGATGGGGGTGTGGAGGGGCGGTCCGGGAGGTGTGGCCGAGGACTCCCGCACAGCGGCTGGGGGATCATGAGCCGGCACAGTACTTGGCCGGCGCACACAACTTACTCCTGCCTCTGGCAGGCATAACTTCGAAAACAAAGATACGGGGGTGTTTCGGGCTGGGGGGGGTAGGACAGGTAGGGAAAAGGGAGGGAAAGGTGGGGGGGAGGGAATGGGGAAAGCCAGCTGGTCTCCCCAAGGGCTCAGCGTGCGCAAGGTGTGCATGTTATAAAATCGGGCACACATTTGTGTGCTCCGGGTAGCACGCACACATGTATGCCGCTCGCATACTTTTTAAAATCTGCCCCATTGTCTTTTAAGGAGCTAACCTATCCCCCTTTAGGATGGGGAGGGTATAATGAGTGGATCAGAGAACTAGGCAGAGACTTTGGGGTGGACCAGTGATTATAATATAAGTGTGGGCCAGGCAACCTACCAACATCGCAACTCGGTGATTTTTTATAGGTAAAGATCTGCATCCTCTGTTTTTACTTCTAACCCCATCTTGTCTCTTCTTGGTAGCCTACCTTTTGCTCCAGTTTCTTCCTCAATCATGGCCTTTGGCCTTATGGAGCGAATGGGAGTACCAAAGTTTGAGAACAGCAGTGATGAGTCATTTTGAAGAGGTCTATCCAGGGTTTTAAAGCATCTATAAACAGGTGGCAGCTATCTTGTAAAGGTCAACAGAGCCATGGGCGTGAATACACTAAGGAGGTAGATGTGCCATAGTGGGGAAATCAACAGGGCAGCATGATTATTTTGGATGTTTAAGGTGCATCATCTCCATGCTCCTCCAGTGGGAGCACTGAGGAGAGGTTCACCTTGCTGGCAGCTGAAAGGAATCAGTAATTTCTGCTTGGGAAATTTTTTTAAATTATTGAGGGGAAGTAAACTTTTGAGGTTCATTATTTAGTGTGTTTGTGCTTTAAATAGTAAGGCAGATAATAAATAGAAGTTAGTGTGTTTGTATTTCCCAACCCTCCTACCATCTCCCACCCATCTCCCACCCACCCGTAGGTCATCCTTTAATGTATATGCAGGTGCCACTTTCACACTTAAAAAAAAAAAAAATCAGCCTTTTCACTTCAGGAATTCTCCACACCTTATTGGTGTGGAGAATTCCCTTGTAGGCCACTACCATATAGTGAGTACACTAATACATTTAAAGGACCCTAATTAGACATATTCCTACTCCCATAGCAACCGAAAACTTAACTAGGAATTGAACAAATTTGAGATGAAGGCAGCAGCAAAAGGGGGGCCTCCGTCTTTTGCATAGTGTCACATGTATGATTTTGTACCTGCCGGTGAGAAGTATGTGTTCATCCGATGCAAAGAGCTCCTGTCTCTCAGAGACAAGTACGATCTCTGGAGGCTAGAGTGGCAGACTTGGAGGAGCTGAGGCAGACAGAGGTATATAGATGAGACCTTCAGGGACTTAGTAGCCAAGACCCAACTTCAGACTGGCAGCCCTGGTGCTGCCTTGGAGGAAGACGGTCTCATGATTGGAGAGAATCAACCTGGTACAGCAGGAAAGGATCCTGTAGCAAAGACCTGCTCACCAGGTAGTGCATTGTCCTCTCGCATCGAGGATGTTTCTCCCAGGGCTACTACCCAGGATGTAAGGGTTAGGTTGGCCATCATAGTTGGTGGTTCGATTACAGGAATGTAGACAGCTGGGTGGCTGGTGGGCAAGAGGATTACCTGGTGCGAAGGTGGTGGACCTCGCGCGTCACCTAGATAGGATTTTAGACAGTGCTGGGGAGAAGCTGGCTGTCATGGTACATGAGGGCACCAAAGACATAGGAAAATGTGGGAGGGAGGTTCTGGTAGAAAGCTGAAATCAAGAACCTCCAGGGTAGCTTTTTCTGAAATGCTCTCTGTTCCATGCAATGGTCACCAGAGCCAGGGAGAGCTCTAGAATATCAATGTGTAGATGAAACGATGGTGCAAGGAAGAGGAATTCAGTTTTGTAAGGA
The DNA here is from genome assembly GCF_901001135.1 of Rhinatrema bivittatum. Lineage (NCBI taxonomy): Eukaryota > Metazoa > Chordata > Amphibia > Gymnophiona > Rhinatrematidae > Rhinatrema > Rhinatrema bivittatum. The sequence goes on along the minus strand of NC_042620.1, from coordinate 342,285,598 downwards.
ACTGGGGAACCTTTTGGGGAAGGGGGAGTCTTTTCCAAAGGGATGGGCTCCACCTTATCAAGGGTGGAACCAGACTGCTGGCGCTAACCTTTAAAAAGGAGATTGTTCTAGTTTAAAAGCTGCTCTAAGGGGAAAGTCGACAGTTGCTCAGCGCATGGTTCAGAGGGAGGTATCTTCAAAGGATACTAATGACAATAGAATTAGGGCATCCCGACAGTGAGGTTGCAATAATAAGAAAAGTAGTCCAAGTGCCTTTAATTAAAAATGCACCTGAGCTAAAATATTCCAAGTTATCCCTATCAATTAAAAAGCAGAATGAAAATACAAACAAAAAACACACTTTGAAATGTTTGTATGCTAATGCCAGAAGTTTAAGAAATAAGATGGGAGAATTAGAATGTATAGCAGTGAATGATGACATAGACTTAATTGGCATCTCAGAGACATGGTGGAAGAAGGATAACCAAGGAGGATTTGTACCCCAGTGCTATACTGGGGTACAAATTATATTGCAATGACAGAGAGGAACATCTGGGAGGCAGGGTGGCACTTTATAGGGATGTGAATCATTTTTTGATGATTTAAAATATCGTCCGATATTTTTTAAATCGTCAAAAATCATTAAAGATTGCAATACAATAGAAATTCCCCCGATTTATCGTGAAAAATCGTTAATCGGGTTTGTGTCCACTAACGGGAGTTATTTTAGTGGGGAGGACGGGAAAACCAGCACACCCAAACAACCCCTAAACCCACCCCGACCCTTTAAATCTAATCCCTTACCTTTCCCCACCCTCCCAACCCCCCAAAACGTTTTAAAATCACCTAGTGGTCCAGTGGAAGCCCCGGGACCGATCACCCACTCTCGGGCCGTCAGCTGCCACTAATAAAAATGGCGCCGATGGACCAATAAAAAAAAACCCCACCCGACCCTTTAAAACTTTAGCCTCCCCCACCCTCCAGACCCCCTCCCCCCAAAAACATTTTAAAATTACCTGGTGGTCTAGTGGGGGTGCAGGGAGCAATCTCCCTCTCCCAATGAGAGAGGAAGAAATTTTAGATCTAATTCTCAGTGGAGCACAGGATTTGGTGAGAATGGTAATGGTGGTGGGGCCGTGTGATGCAGTCCTGTGAATTGATGCTGGTATCTCTCTTCTGGAAGCACACCTAATGGGTTCCACATCCCTCTTTGTGACCCCAGGTAATAATTTATTAGTCCGGTGCAAGTCTCAAGTGCTCTCCTGACTGGGGTCTCAAACCCCCTCTCCACCTGGTCTCCATAGTCAGCCCCTTATCCAGGGGCCACCAGAAGCCCAAGGTTTAAGGCACTTTTACCACCCAGTTGTCTTGTAGTCTTGTTCCACAATTTCAGCGAATCAAAACAGAAAAGGGGAGAACAAAATCCCAAAGGAAAATAAATGTTAGCAAACCCTGCTCTTTTCTTTAAAGGGTTGAGATTCCTGGACCAGCCAGTCTTTATTGCTTCACGAGCTCCTTCCACAGGGAGGCCTTGTCACCTTTCCCTCCTGAAGGAGACTGAAGTAGATTTCCCAAGGTTCCCTTTTTATATACCCTAGGCCTCTCCCCTGAACTATCCTGATTGTCCCAGTCATCCTGCCTGCACCCTTCACATTTCTGCAACTGCTTTCTGTACTCTCTTGGTGGAAGAAACAAGTCTGGTTCTCTTTACCCTTCCTCTTGGGCTTTTCCCCCCATTGATTCTCTGATTTTCAGCATGGAGACATACACTCCCATCACAGGCCACTTGGCAATAGTGATCACAATATGATCAAATTTGAATTAATGACTGGAAGGGAGACAGTAAGAAAACCCATGGCTCTAGCGCTAAACTTTCAAAAGGGAAACTCATAAAATAAGAGAAATAATTAGAAAAAAAAATGAAAGGAGCAGCTACAAAGGTAAAAAGTGTGCAAGAGGCATAGATATTGTTAAAAAATACCATCATAGAAGCACAATCCAGATGTATTCCACCCATTAAGAAATGTGGATGGAAGGCAAAATGATTACCAGCATGGTTAAAAGGTGAGGTGAAAGAGGCTATTTTAGCCTTAAGATCTTCATTAAAAAATTGGAAGAAGGATCCAACGGAAGAAAATAGGATAAACATAAGTGTTGGCAAGTTAAATGTAAGACATTAATAGGATATAACTTACAGTATATAACACTTTCAGTATAGAGCAGCAAGCAGTGTGTAACAATTAGATGTGCAAGAATCTAGCAGATACAACTAGCCTACAGTACAAGATATGACTATTTGATGATAATGTTACAATTTGTGAGCATGTTTATGTAAACCGTTTTGATGGCGAAACCAAAAGACGGTATACAAAAACCTAAAATAAATAAATAAATAAGACAGGCTAAGAGAGAATTTGAAAAGAAGTTAGCCACAGAGGCAAAAACTCACAGTAAAAACCTTTTAAAATATATACAAAGCAGAAAACCTGCGAGGGAGTCGTGGGGTTAAAGGACCACTTAGAGAAGATAGGGTCATCATGGAAAGATTAAACAATTTCTTTGCTTCAAGTGTTTACTGAAGAGGATGTTGGGGAGATACCCGTTCCGGAGAAGAAATTAATGGGTAATGAGTCAGATGGACCGAACTAAATCACGGTGAACCTAGAAGATGTGGTAGGCCTGATTGAAAAACTGAAGTAGCAAATCACCTGGACCAGATGGTATACACTCCAGGGTTCTGGAGAAACTAAAAAATGAAATTTCAGAACTATTTAAAATTTGTAACCTATCATTAAAATCATCCATTGTACCTGAAGACTAGAGGGTGGCTAATGGTACCCCAATATTTAAAAAGGGCTCCAGGGGTGATCCAGGAAACTATAGACCAGTTAGCCTGACCAGTTCCAGGAAAAATAGCAGAAAGTGTTCTAAAGATCAAAATCACAGAACATATAGAAAGATATTGTTTCATGGAACAAAGTCAACATGGCTTTACCCAAGGCAAGTCTTTCCTCACAAATCTGCTTCACGTTTTTGAAGGGGTTAATAAACATGTAGATAAAGGTGAACCGGTAGATGTGTATTTGGTTTTTCAGAAGACATTTGACAAAGTTCCTCATGAGAGGCTTCTAGGAAAAGTAGAAAGTCATGGGATAGGTGGTGATGTCCTTTTGTGGATTACAAACTGGTTACAGGACAGGAAACAGAGAGTAGGGTTAAATGGATAATTTTCTCAGTGGAGGGTGGGTGGGCAGGAGTTCCTTAAGGATCTGTACTGGGACACATGCTTTTCAATATATTTATAAATGATCTGGAAAAGAATATGATGAGGTAATAAAATCTGCAGATTAATCAAAATTATTCAGAGTTGTTAAATCACAAGCAGATTGTGATAAATTGCAGGAGGACCTTGTGAGACTGGAAAATTGGGCATCCAAATGACAGATGAAATTTAATGTGGATAAGTTGAAGGTGATGCATATAGGGAAAAATAACCCATGCTGTAGTTACACAAAATTAGGTTCCATATTAGGAGCTACTACCCAGGAAACATATAGGTGACATAGTGGATAATACATTGAAATCGGCTCAGTGTGCTGCGGCAGTCAAAAAAGCAAACAGAGTGTTAGGAATTATAAGGAAAGGAATGGTGAATAAAAACAGAAAATGTCATAATGCCTCAGTATCTCTCCATGGTGAGACTGCATCTTGAACATTGTGTACAATTCTGGTCGCCACATCTCAAAAAAGATATAGTTGCAATGGAGAAGATATTGAGAAGGGCGACCAAAATGATAAAGGGGATGGAACAGCTTCCCTATGAGGAAAGACTAAACAGGTTAGGGCTGTTCAGCTTGGAGAAGAGACGGCTGAGGGGGGATATGAAAGAGGTCTTTAAAATCATGAGGTCTAGAACGGGGAAATGTGAATCGGTTATTTACTCTTTCATATAATAGAAGGACTAGTGGGTACTCCAATGAAGTTAGCAAGTAGCACATTTAAAATAAATCAGAGAAAATTCTCTCTCACTCAGCGCACAGTTTAACTCTCGAATTTGTTGCCAGGGGGATATGGTTAGTTCAGTTAGTGTAGGTGGGTTTAAAAAAGGTTGGGAGAAGGGGGGCGGATCCAAGATGACTGCTCAGTAGAGCAGCGCAACAATTGAGCTCCTATGGGTGGAATAAGTTCTTACTTTTTCTTGCTTCTAAATTTCCATGATGGGGAGGAAATGAAAGCTACAGGGTAAACCTTATCCTGTGACCCCCGCGACGACGCCCATGTCCTGCTCAATGGATGCTCATGTTGTGCGCAGAGACATGAGTGCGGGAATCCAGTCGTTGGAGAGTGGAGGAGGAGGAGAAGTGGAGCTCCCCTCTCTCCCAGGCTCGATATCACCATTCAGTCCCGCAGAAGGAACGCCATTGGGAAATCCTGCCGAAATGAGGAGTGCCCTAGGGTTGAGAGAGTCGCCGTCAGACCAAAGTGTTGAGAGATGGAACCCTGTAGAGTTCGACAGGGCAACGACTGTGGCAGGGAGCCCAGGATGTTCATCGGGGCAGACCAGTGTTGGAAGGGATACATCGTTGGGAGAGCCTGCTGGAGCCACTAGAGATTCCCCTGCTATGCGAATACCTTCGGTGGTAAGACCTCCTGTTTTCACACGAGACAATCTGGGAGATTATTGTGGAGATGAGATCATACTTCAACAAATATTTCCTATAAATGAAAATGTTAAAGAACTGGAAGATAAGGTTATATTGTTGGTTAATACTAATACTGAGCTGGAGCACCAAAATTTGACTAATAGGGAACAATTAAATAGAGTTCAGTTAGTTCAAACTGCAATGATAAAGGAAAGGAAAAACATGGCAATGAAAATGGAGAATTTGGAAAATTTGATTAAGAACAGGAATTTAAGGTTCATACATTTTCCACAAATTCCTTTAAATTCTCCTAGAGAAGTGTTTAAAAGGTATCTTATGAACATTTTACAAATTGCAGAAAGTGCTATTCCACCGATTACAAAGATTTTTTACTTGCCAAAGCCAAGAAGTTCATTGGAACAAGCTGAGGGAGTGATAACATTTGTACCAGCTCAGGATCAGTCCTTGAATATCTCAACGATTTTGGAGACTTCAGATACAGATTTGGCAGTTCCAGCAACGTTAATAGTGATGCTAGCACTTGAACCGGACAAAGAGTGGTTATTGAGATTGGGTCTTCGACACAGGAAAGATACATTTCTAGGTTATAATAGTGTTCCTAGATGTCTCACGTGAGATGCAAAAGAGGAGGAAGGCTTTCCTTCTATTAAGGCTTCAGTTCTTACAGATGGGGGGGGGGGGGGGGGCATTTTATCTTAAATTTCCATGTAAATGTATGGTAAAGTATGCCAATAATACTTATATTTTCTTTGACCCTCCCCAATTGACACAATTTTTGATAGGGAAATCTCCTGTGACACAAGCAGGAACCAGTACAGATGTATTAACTTCCTCATAAAGTAAAGGGTCTCTGTATTTCTATTGAGGATTTCTTGGTTATTAAAAATATTTCTTTAGGTTGAGTATCTCCTCCTCCCACTTTGAGGACTTTAATATCAGAGAAAACTAATGGTTTTGGGGGGGTTTGGGGAAATTTTTCTTATGAAAATGTTGTTTATTCTCTGTATTTCTTTCAAGATGTTATCTTGTAATATTTGTAAAATGCATAAAGATAAAATAAAATAAAAAAAAAAGTTTGGGAGGAGAAGTCAATTTCCTGCTATTAATCACGTTGAATTAGAAAATTGCCACTGCTATTACTATCATCTCTAGCATGGGATATACTTAGTTTTTGGGTACTTGCCAGGTGCTTGTACCCTGGATTTGTCACAGTTGGAAACAGGATGCTGGGTTTGATGGACCCTTGGTCTGACCCAGTATGCCCATCTTTGTAAAACATGAGATAGAGCTTTTCAATAGTGGCTCCAAGATCCTGGAATACATTACCAACTTTACTTCGAACAGCATCTGACACACAGATATTTAAAAAATGCACTAAAATGCTTCAGTTTAAGAATGCATTTAATTTTCCAAAATAGTGTATGTCCTGCTATTACATCACAGTCTTTTATTTTTAATTAAGAGGTCTGTTCAGCACTGAGGGTGTTTGCAATTGTTTTAATATATTTTGCTCTGTATTTTCAGATAATTATATATGTCTTATTGCTTCTCACTCCGAACCGTTGGGAAGACTGGCTTGAAAATCATTTTAAATAAATAAATACATTTAAATAAAAAGAGTTTCCAAATTAAGGAAAATTTGCTTTAAAAAATTGTTACCTGTGCATTTAGCTTCTATTGAATTCCATTATTTATCTTTACTTTTGATCACGGAAGAATGTATGTATTTAGTTTCTTGTCTGTAAGCTAACTGCAAGACATAACTGCTGTTGCTATAAAAGAGAGAAGAGATATAAAATGCATGTTTTGTCTTTGTACTGGAGATAAAGCATGCAGTGAGTGAGTGATACTATGGGGTAGATTTTAAAAGCCCTGCGCGCGTAAATACACGCGCAGGGCGTAAATACACGCGCAGGACACTTGTGCGCCTATTTTGCATAGGGCGCTGGCGTGCGCAAAGCCCCGGGACGTGCATAAGTCCCGGGGCTTTGCTTGGGGGGCATGTCGGGGGGCATATCATGGGTGGTGCGGCATTCTGGGCATGTCCGGGGGTGTGACGGCGGTCCGGGGGTGGGGCAGGAGAGGTGACTGTGTTCTGGGGGTGGGGCCGAGTGCTCCAGCACAGCGGCCTGTGCCGGGGCAGGGAGCCGGCGTCGCGTGCAAGTTACACCTGCCAGAGGCAGGCATAACTCAACGAAATAAGGTAGGGGAGGGGGATTTAGTTATGGCTGGGGGTGGGACCAAAACAAAAGTTCCCTCTCAGGCCGCTCCGATTTCGGAGCGGCCTGAGAGGGAATGGAGGCAGGCTGCACGGCTCGGCGCGTGCAGGCTGCCGATTTTGCGCAGCCTTGTGCGCACCGACCCCGGATTTTAAAAGATACGCGTGGCTACGTGCGTATCTTTTAAAATGCTACTTACTTTTGTTTGCGCCGGTCGCGCAGACAAAAGTACGTGCGCGTGTACTTTTTAAAAAATCTGCCCCTTATTGCTTATCCTTTACAGGACTATTGATTAGTGAACAGTTAACTACAATACAAACTGTAGTTGTGTTTCCATTACACCCATTCTAGCTTTGGAATTGTACCTGGGAGTTTGTTTACTCATCAAGGTCTCTGTAGTGGTTCTCTTACAAATTAAAAATAATTTCTAAAATAACATTTTGAATCTACTTCTAGTACATATTGTTCTGTCTATAATGGTTTTCTTGTCTGAGCATCTTTAAAAGGTTTTTTTTTTTCTTTATCCCAATCCATTGCATTAGTCTAACTAGAACTAATGTGAATGTCACAGTGGAATGTGGATAATGTATAAGTTCTCTCTTAAGTGATTTATTTCACTGCTTGGAGTCAAATAAAATAACTGATATATATTTTTAGACTGGAGATCTGAAGGCCCCAATTCTGGGAAAAAACAAACAAACCTCAATTCAGGTAGAGAAAATGAAATGACAAGTGTCTGCTAGATTGCACTAAAAGATTTACATATAGTTAAATTTGCTTATGTCCTTTATGGTACAAATTGTATACAGATTTAGGGGCCAATGTACTAAACTGTGTTAATATTGGCCATTAATGCATGCTAGCAATGATATTTGAAACTCATGTTAACAACTGGCATTATTCAGATGAAAATGAAGTATGCATTAATACTAATAGTAAAGTAAGTTAAAATAAGCATATTAATGTGAATGATAATGCAAAACATTAACTGCACCTTGCCAAGAAATAATTAATTTTTTTCGCATTAATGTACCTGCATTACAGTTTGCACATTTCAGCTTGTTTTATTTTTCTCATGGCTAATGAGCTATTTAACATACTTTCACATCTCATTACATTTTAAACCTGTGTTAAATGCCTGCGTTATCAAATACAAGCTGTTAACGTATGTTAACTAGTGATTAGCTTAGATTGTGCTTTATCACTAGTTAACATACGTTAACAGCTAGTATTTGATAACTCAAGCATTTATCACAGGTTAATGCTTGTGTTACTGTTAACTCAATTTAGTACATTGGCCCCTAAATCTAAAGATTACTATATTGTTCAAATAGCTGAGCTGTAACCGCACTGTATAACTGCACAGGAAAAGGAATCAGCGGGAACAGTGGCTTAGCAAAGCAGAAGGTTTGAGCAATGGGAGTGTCAGGTCATGCAGGGGTGGGCAAGTGGCTTAAACCACAGAAGTGTTGTTGATAAATGAAGGTTTTCTGGGTATCAGAACATGGCCAGGTGATAGCTATTTTTTCCAGATAATGGGAGTTTCAGGATAACGGATCTTCAGTTAAAAGAAACTGTACAGTATTACAAATGTTTACATGTGTTCTGAAATAATAAAGCAAATTGTGTTTTATTCCTCAAATATATGTGCAAATTGGCAATGAAATGAGGAAGAGATGGAAAGAAAAGACAAAGCTAAAGTGAGGAAAAATCATTACAGGAGAAAAACTTGGGGAGCAAATTAATTTGTGAAGAAAACAATATAGAGGAGAAAATATAAAGCTGCACCTTGTGAGTTCAATGGAGAGTCTGAGGCTACTGTTGCGATTGCGCTCTGCAGGCCTTGAGGAGAGACACAAAGGTACGGTTGTCTGCTCCAGGAGAGAGTGAGCCTTGGCCCATGAGGCAACTCAAGGAGGAGCCCCAAGTCATGCCCCAAGGGAGGTGAGCGAGTGCATAGAGGAGTGGAGCATGTACTGGAACTGAGACGAAGAGGGTCAGCCCCCTGCTGAGCTACATGCCCCAGTGAAGTCAGACAGAGGCAGAGGGCTGGGAATGAAGAGACCAGGAACTGGAACTGGAGACTCTGGATCCTGGAACAAGAAAAGAGTCAGAGTACATAGCAAGATGAGACTCTTAGAGACTTGGATGAGATGAGACTCTTGGAGACTTGAGGGAACTTGGAACTCAGGCTAGATGAGGACATAAGGAAACTTGAAACTTGGGACTTGGCTTGAAACTTGGAACTCAGACATGACGACATGGGATAGCTTGAAACTCAGATAAGATGAGGACATGAGGTAACTTGGAACTCAGATGAGATAAAGATGCTGGGAACTTGGAACGTGGAATTCAGACAGACGAAGACGCTTGGAACTTGGACGCAAGGCGCCCTGACATGGATGGAAATCAAACATAAACTGAGGAGAGGATTCCAGTTACTCAGACAAGGATTTCTGGAAAGACTCGGACAAGGTCTTGGAACTTGGAAAGGCTCACACGAAGACTTGGAACTTGGAACTCGGATGGGAGAAGAAAAGGATTCTTGGATAGGACCACTTGGAAGGAACAAAGACAAGGACTCAGGATACTCGGATGAAGACAGAGGCTCAAGAACTGGGAAGAGTCTTGGCAGTGCTCGAAGACAATCCTTCCAGAAGATGACTCCAGCCACCAGGAAACGAACACTGGATAGGACAGATTTACTTCTAAGGAAGGTCAGCTGGAGATGAGGACCAGGGTGAGCAGGCTGAACCCGGAGCTTGAGGACTAGTGGTGCTTCAGGATAGGACTCAGAGCCTCAGGACTGAAACATGGAACATCACGTACAAAGAGACACCGGTACCTCGGGACATCAGGACATCTAGAGATGGAGAAACGTCTGGACATCTAGACATGGAACTCCAAGGCCAGGGACTGGAACATACCATGAAGGAGATCCGACAAGGGACGAGACCCAAGACATCGGATGAAGACATCAAGAACAAGAAGTCATCTGGACAGGAGCAGAAGATGGAATCCTTGGAAGCTGGAGCAGATCCAAGGGAGATGTGAATCGGAGATGGCACCCGATCCGAAGGCCCTGAAGGAATGAAGCAGGGCCTTTTTATAGGGCAGGTGCAGGAAGTGCCCTAAGGATGTCAGGAGGAGGGCCGAAGGGTGCATCCTTCTTCTGGCCCTTTAAAATATGAAGAGAGGCTAGCGCCCACTCCTAGGGGAACCTCAGAGGTCTGGTGGGCGGAGTTGAGGCCTGCAGAGGCGTCCTGCCATGAAGAGGAAATGAGGCAGGCCGGTGGTGGCTTCTGGCCACAACGAGGCAGTAGGCCAGAGGTGGTTCCTGCCGCAGGAGGAACTCTGATGGCGGCGCTCAGCCGCATGGGCAGAGGGAGTCCTGGCGGGGACTTCCCTGCTAAAGATGGAGTCAGTGGCGCGGCTCAGCCATGAAGAGGAGAGCGGCATCAGGCCACTTGGAGGAGCACCAATTCCCTCCCACTTGGAGGAGCACAGATTCCCTCCCAGGCTGCTCCAATTTCAGAGCGGCCTGGGAGGGAACGGGAGAAGGCAGCGCAGCTCAGAGCGGGCTCGGCACCCACAAGGTGCACAATTGTGCACCCACTTGAGTGCGCCGACCCCGGATTTTATAACATGCGAGTGCCTGCGTGCGCATGTTGTAAAATCAGGCGTACATATACGCACACCAGGTAGCGCGCGAGCATGTTATAGAATCTACCCCATTGTGTTGTAGTACATTTCGGCACTGGTTGTAATTCATGGTTCACCCAATGTACCCTCTTGTAAACTTTGCTTATCACATAAAGAGGATAACCTCTAGAAACAAACCTATTTTTCACGACCTGTGTGCATGTGTCACCATTCACTCCCATGTATTTAATTCAGCGAAGGATGAGAAAATATTGGCATGCTCTCAGTTTTCTTCATAAATTACAAGAAATGCTGTTTTTGCCCTGAAAAGGAGAAGACACTTGCAAGATCATCTAGTGAAATCATTATTTACTCCTATGGATAATACAACTGAGCCACAACACAATTATGGTGGTCATTTCCCATGTAAGTATTATTCAGTCTGTGCTTTTTATTTTTCAGGAAGTGTATTATCTTTCACATGACACCAATTTATGAAATTGACAAAATCATAATGTAACAGCAAAGGGATGATTTATTTGGTTTGATGCTCCTGTCCTCTACTTTATATTGAGGAAAATGAAAAGAAAACTTTATATTCATATTGTTAAACATTTTAGTTGTTTTCACAACTAACATATCAAAGCTCCCTTGGCAGCCCATTGATCATTTCTGCAAGGAGAAGGAGTAGCTTAGTGGGTGAACCAGTGGGCTGTGAGCCAGGGTTCATATCCCACTACTGCTCCTTGTGACTTTGGGCAAGTCACTTTACTCTCCATTTCCTCAGGTATAAACGTAGGAGATACTTTTCAAAAGGATTTACACATGTAAACATAACTATTGTCACAGCATATGCAAAACCCATTTGTAAGTGAGTACATGCTTTTTAAAATCAGCCTAAGATTGTAAACCCTCTGAGGTCAGGAAATTACCTACATTACCTGAATGTAATGTGCTTAGAAAGTGCCAAAAGAGAAGAATATACATTTAAAAAAAATAATGAAAGTTTGTGGTTTGCAGCAATTGACAAACCTTTTCAGAACATTCATGGAGGTGATTATAATTTGAAACATTTTACAACATGAACAATGGTGAATTTATAAATTTGGACTCTTGTGAACTAAATAAAGAAATTGAGTGGTCTGTTTTTCATTAACAAAAAAAAAAAAAATCTTTTTTTTTTTTCATTTATTGCACTTGTACCTAACTAGAAAGTATTTTCAATAGTGCAAGGAGATTGTGAATGGTCCCATTAAATTATAAAAGTTGCATTGTTACAGGAGTGGGAGCAGCAATTTTGAATATATTGATATTATATTATATATATATTCCTTTTATGGAACTCCATCCCACCAGACCTCAGACAAGAACCCAGCCTCCCAATCTTCAGGAAAAGACTTAAGACCTGGCTGTTCAAAAAAGCATTCCCGGACACTGATTAACCCTTGCAGCCTGTTGAACTACCTCCCATTGTAAAAATGTTAATTTAATGTAAATATCTTTATCTAATGTTATCCTCTCCCTTTCTTCTCTACTCCCAGTTCTAGTACCTTGTTATTTGTAACTGCTTCCTCCTCACTAAAAGGTTACTCATTTGTTCTTTGTACACCCCTGTTCTATGTAAACCGGCATGATGTGATTGTATCATGAATGCCGGTATATAAAAATTTTAAATAAATAAATAAATAAATAATATTGAGATGATGTGTCTGATTTCAAGGTAAGAGAAATATGTTTTTAGGTTTTTTAACCTTTTTATGGTAATCACTGATTTGTATTTTTATGTTTATATTGAAGTTTTATTGCTCCTGATGCAGGCACTTTGAGCTGAAACACTGCCAGTGATGACTTTTCTTTCCTGACTGTTTGACTTGCCACCTTCACAAAATTGTGATGTTTATTGAACAATGGTGAAAATCACATTTATAAGCTAACAGGTAGATTTTCAGAAAGAGTTACATGCGTAAATATAACTACTATTGCAGCAATTTTCAAAAGCCAGGTATTTACCTGTGTAAAGTGCACTTATATGGGTAAATCCTATGGACAATTCAATGGCATATATTATATTGTAGCAATTTTCAAAAGCCCACTTGCTTGAGTAAAATCCTTTTTAAAATCAAACTCTTTGCACCTTTTTGGATATTTTTATTTGCATATAAAAAATGAAAATAAGTTAAAGGATTTGCTAACAACATTGTTTTGATAAATGTACACCATACCTATTATGGTACCTAGTTAAATTGAGTGCTATAAATGTTCTATGTGAGAACCATCCACAAGTGTGGTACAAGAGGCAATACTTGCATGACTAAGGGCCTCATTTTCTAAAGTATCGCAGGCCTGCAATACTTTAGGGAATGAGGGGCGGGGGGCCGAAACGGGGGGGGGCGGGCCTGCGCTAGCCGACAGCGATGGCACCGTCGCGGTGCGATCGCTGCCGGTTTCGTACCCAATAGCGCCACCATAGAAGGTGCAGCTATTGGGCGCGAACTCGGACGCAAAAAGGTCCTTACCTTTTCGTCGTCCACGGCGTCTTCGCTGAGTCGGCCCCGGTGACGCCCCGACTCCTCCTCTTCCGGGGCCGACGCCGCCCCCATTTTGGTATCGCACGCGATAAGGGACTTTTCGCGTGCGAAACGTCCCTTATCGCGTGCGATCCCTATGGAAAATGAGGCCCTAACATTGCACTATATAGGATACCCACTATGACTGAAAAGTTATTTGTTTTTTGTGAGTGGTTTATGTTAAGGGTTTTTATTGTCTGATGATATATCTAGACACTCTGGGCCAGATGTTTAAATCTATGCGCGCGGGGTACATTTGTGCATGCTACCCGGTAAGCACAAATGTACACCCGATTTTATAACATGCATGTGCAGCCGTGTGCATGTTATAAAATCCGGGGTTGGCGCATGCAAGGGGTTGCACACTAGTGCACCTTGCGCTTCGAGCCCTTGGGGAGCTCCGATGGCTTTCCCCGTTCCCTCCCCCACCTTCCTCTCCCTTCCCCTACCTAACCATCCCCCCAGCCCGAAAATAAAAATAACCCTTACCCTTGTTGCAGAAGTTATGCCTAGCAGAGGCCTCTGGTCACGCCCCCGGACCACCCCGTCCCTTTTTTCAAGCCCCGGGACCTACGCACTTCCCGGGGCTTGTGCGTGTCATCGGACCTATGCAAAATAGGCTCAGCACGCGCAGGAGCGGGTTTAAAAGGGTGACGCGCGTATATTAGGCACATAATCCTTTTAAAATCCGCCCCTATATGTTGGTCCTGAATGATGCATGCATAAAGCATTTGTATTTAGGGTAGAGGTTTGCACTACTTAATAGATAGACCTTCCTAAATATCTTAGTAGTTTTTCTCAATGGAGTCACTGAAAAATAAAATAAAGTTTCAGATAAAAAGTTAAGTAGTGCTTTTTTTGTTATATTTGCCCTAGTTGACTTTTAGCAGCATGATTCCACAAATGGAAGCCATTAACACGATGAATACAGATGCAGCATGGCAAACCTGCAGATATTTGTAAATGTTAACTTATTTAATATACTAATTTTCCTTAAGATCAAAACAGTATACAACATCTGTCATCATGGAGTAAATCTTCTATCTTGAACATTAAAAAAACAAATAACTATAGTTTGTTAAATCTCTAGATTAAGTTAATGTAATTTTCTTTGTTCAATTTTTAAAAAATTATATATAACTGTTTCTTACTTTGTCAGGAAGATGGGTTGAAAGTTGTTTTTTTTTTTTTTTTTTTTTAGAAAACTAGCTAGTTGGGGCCTGTGCTGTAGCTCATTGGGATTAATTCCTGGTTTACGTCTTCTGCTTCCTCAGTTAGCCAGGGCTGGCGATGCAGTGGAGGAAGCACTTAAAGCTCCAGGGTGTGAAGGAATCAAAAGCCTTGCGCGCAATGGTGAAACTGAGAAGCTGAATTAAGGTCCGATGATTCCAGAGTTCTGAAAGGGATCCTGGCACATGATCCCCGGTTGGACTGTCATTGCAATGACCAGGATATAAAACAGGGAACAAGATCCCCTAATAGATGAGAATGAAGGGTTCTAATCACCAAATCCAGGTTCTTTATCTGATGTAGTTTGAAACCTAAAGGAGTAGAAAGAAACTAAAATGCCAGCGACAGCACTTTTTCCAAGGAAAAAAAAAAATGAAAGAAGAAAGTAAGTCACGTCCTTTAGAATTAATTGTTTTTTTTTTTTAAATTATCAATACTTGTAATAGTTCTGAGTTTTATTGTCACAGGACGTTTCTCTATCCCCATTCACATAAAGAGTCAAGATTATAACTCCCCTCCCCCACCCCCACCCTCTTATTAGATAGGTTCTCAATCTCAAAGCAAAAACAAAACAAAACCCAAGAAAGAGCAGTCCTCAGCTCATGGTTCAGATATTACATTTAATTCTTGTCAAAAACAAAGTAAGAAGTGGTGTGACAGCTCTGCCGTTGAAGAGTTTGTTCCACTGGTGTTTATAAAGCTGTATGATGAGGGTGATTGCCTTTCTATGACATTATTACTCTTGCAGTAAGTGTGAAACATATGAGTTCAGAAGAGAGACATCGCTGGGAGCAGCAGTGCTGACCCCTCTCCCAGTGGGGATTTTTGAGCTAGGGAAATGGAAGGGCTGGGGGAGAAGGTTGTGGTGTAGTAAATGAGATAAGAACATAACATAAGAACTTGCCATGCTGGGTCAGAACAAGGGTCCATCAAGCCCAGCATCCTGTTTCCAACAGTGGCCAATCCAGGCTACAAGTACCTGGCAATTACCCAAACATTAAGTAGAACTCATGCTACTGATGCTAGTAATAGGAGTGGCTATTCTCTAAGAGGTTGATTTTAAGACCCTCATACATGCATCTATGTGCACAGGGTTCCCAGTGCGCACACATGGACGGGCCAATTTTATAACATGCGTGCGGTGACTCATGCATTTTACAAAATATGATGTCCACGTCCACATGTGCTCCAGATTTTAACTTGAGTGCGCAGGGGTGGGATTTTCAAATTATGCACGGCGACGTGATCACCCTTTTTCCAAGTTCCCGTCCAGTCCACTCCAATTAAGGAGCAGAATGGGAGGGAACTTCCCTAACCCTATCCTTCCTCCATCTTTCCCTCTCCTCTGTGACTCCTAACCTAACCCTACCTAGCCCCAATTTTTTTTATTTTTATACTTACTGCTCCTCGGGAGAAGTAAACCGCACGCTGGCTGGCTGCCGGCGAGTGCTTCCCCAGGACGGCGTCCAATGGCGCTGACTTGACGCTGCCCACACTCTGCCCCTCCCCACTCAGACCCCGTCCCCCAGTCCACCCCTTTTGAAAGGCCCAGCACTGCAACACGTAACGGGGTAACACATGTGGCCGTGCCCTTCCAAAAATGCATACAGAGCATGCAAGACCCAGCCACAAGCAAAACCCCCATAATTCACGCACAGTGGCCTTTTATAATTTTCTTGCTAGTCAGCTTAATTAATAGCAGTTAATGGACTTCTCCTCCAAGAACTTATCCAAACCTTTTTTAAACCCAGCTACACTAACTGCACTAACCACATCCTCTGGCAACAAATTCCAGAGCTTAATTGAGCAAAAAAGAATTTTCTCTGATTAGATTTAAATGTGCTACCTGCTAACTTAATGGAGTGCCCACTAGTCCCTTCTATTATCTGAAAGAGTAAATAACCAATTCACATGTACCCATTCAATACCTCTCATGATTTTAAGGACCTCTAACATATCCCCCTCAGCCATCTCTTCTCCAAGCTGTTCAACCGTACATGGGTGGAACAGCTCCTCTCCTTTATCATTTTGGTTATTCTTCTCTGTACCTTCTCCATCACAACTATATCTTTTTTGACATGTGGTTATGAGAACTGTACACAGTACTCAAGGTGCAGTCTCAGAATAGAACAATACAGAAGCATTATGACATTTTCCATTTTATTCACCATTCCCTTCCTAATATTCTGTTTGCTTTTTTGACTGCCACAGCACACTGAGCCAACGATTTCAATGTATTATCCACTATGATGCCTAGATCTTTTTCCTGGGTGGTAGCTCCTAATATGGAACCTAACATCGTGTAATTACTGCATGGATTATTTTTCCCTATATGCATCACCTTGCACTTGTCCACATTAAATTTCATCTGCCATTTGGATGCCTAATCTTCCAGTTTCGCCAGGTCCTCCTGCAATTTATCATAATTTGCTTGTGATATAACTATTCTGAATAATTTTCTATCATCTACAAATTTGATTATCTCACTCATCATATTCCTTTCCAGATCATTTATATATATATTGAAAAGCACGCTCCAATTACAGATCCCTGAGGCACTCCACTGTTTACCCTTTTCCACTGAGAAAATTGACTATTTAATTCTACTCTCCGTTTCCTGTCTTTTAACCAGTTTGTAATCCACGAAAGGACACCACCTCCTATCCCATGATTTTTTTCTTAGAAGCCTCTCATGAGGGATTTTGTCAAACACTTTCTGAAAATCCAAATGCAGTACATCTACTGGTTCAACTTTATCCACATGTTTATTAATCCCTTCAAAACTGAAGCAGATTTGTGATGCAAGACTTGCATTGAGTAAATCCATGCTGACTATGCTCCATTAAACCATGTCTTTCTATAAGATCTGTGATTTTGAACTTTATAATAGTTTCCACTATTTTTCACAGCATTGAAGTCAGGTTCATTGGTGTATAGTTTCCTGGATCACCCTGGTGCCCTTTTTAAATATTGGGTTTACATTGGCCACACTCCAGAAACAAACGATGATTTTAATGATAGGTTATACATTTTAACTAATAGATTGGAAATTTCATTTTTTAATTCCTTCAGAACCCTAGGATGAAGCAGAGAGCATTACAACATACCAGGTACGCGACATTCTGGATGTCAGGAAACATGATCATAGGTGGGAGTATCTTCTTAACTGGGAAGGATTTGGCCCAGAGGAGAACACGTGGGAGCTGGCCTCCAACATATTAGATAAAGATCTGATAAGACAATTCTATGCCTCTCATCCCAAGAAGCCTAAACCCTCAGGAGGGGAGCTTTGAGGAGGGGGTACTGTTACCCCTTACACTGGGAACCTGCATCCGGGACTCCCTATACTTCCGTGTGCTGCTAACATCTACCATTGAGAGATGGGTTGCCTCTGCTGAGGACCCCTGGACTGCTTCTACTGGATCACCTCACTACTGCCACCTCTGGTGGTATCATCCAGCTGTATAATAAAAACAAATCTTCTTTTGCATGTCTCGAGTCTAGCCTAGTACTGTGGTTCCTCACTGGGTTCCTCCCCATGGGAGTGGCCATTACCGCAGTACACAACACCTCAAAACCATAACAGATTGCTATCTCCATGGATTCGGCTCAGCTCACCGCATTGCAGGCCATTCCAGGCCTGGTCCAGCGAATCTCCAAACAACAGAACTCGCCGGATAACTTGACTACTGCCTTTAACCAGTTGCATGCACAGATGAATACACCGACCACCACAGGTAAATAAGTTATACCGCCAGAAGTGACGGTCAAGACTACTGTACCTCTTTCTGCTCCAACACGCTTCTCAGGTGAAGTTTGAAATGTAGAGGATTTATCAATCAATGTTGCATGCACTTTTCTCAGCAACCTAATCATTTCCCTACAGCTTATGCCAAGACCATCTATATCCTGTCTTATCTGGACGGAAGGGCATTGGCTTGGGCCTCTCTGCTGTGGGAGCACAATGACCCTATCCTGAATGATCTTGCCGGTTTCCTTGAACTGTTCAGATAAGTATTCGATGACCCTGCCTGGTACATGACAGCAGGATCTACGTTGGTTCATCTAAAACAAGGTAATAAACCTTTGCCATACTTCGCCATAGAATTCAAGATGTTGGCGTCAGAATTACATTGGGACCCTAGATGCCTGAAGACCCTCTTCTTTGAAGGCCTGAACTCCCGGTTGAAAGATGAGCTGGCTGCTCGAGAGATGCCTGAGACCTTACCAGAACTAATGAAGTTGGCAACAAGGATAGATCACCGACTTTGTGACAAGGTTCAAGAGGTCAAGAGTCCCAGAAGACCACTTCAGGGAGAGGAGTCAAGCCTGTACCCAGGTCTATACCCTCAGGTCCTGTTGCTGGCGAGGAAGAACCAATGCAATTAGGCCGCAGTCATTTGACTTTTAAAGACAGAAGAACGCAAAAGAGGTTGGGACTATGCATGTATTGTGGACAAGCTGGCCATGCTGTACAAACATGCCCTATATGTCTGGGAAACTGGCAGACCTAAGTCCTTTGGGAGGACTCTTCTTAGGTCTAACTGCACCCTCTCCTCCACTCTCTCTTCCTGTATCCTTAATCTGCGGACCTCTAGAATATCAGACCCTTGCCTTAGTGGATTCTGGGGCAGGGGGAAATTTCATTTTGAAACATCTAGTGGAAAATTTGTGGATCCCCACCACTACCATGACGTCTCTGCTACTTTTGTCTTCTATTCATGGAGAGCCCATACCAGGTGAAGTTACCCTGCTCACAGAACCAGTGAGCTTACGTACTGGTGCTCTTCATACAGAGACTATTTCCTTCTTTGTGCTAGAGAAGGCCGTGCACCCCATAGTACTTGGACTACCGTGGCTGCAGAAACATATGCCACAATTCAACTGGGCCACTTTTGAGCTTTCACATTGGGGTCCAGATTGCCATGGCAAATGTCTGACAGAGGTTTCTCCAGTACCCTGCATACCAACTACCCTGTTGTTTCCTGGGTTGCCTCTTCAATATGCATCTTTTCAAGATCCAAAGAAGCCGCTGATGTATTGCGTCCACTCAGATTCTATGACTGCGCCATCAATTTGAAGCCTTACACAGAACCACCCAAAGGAAGGGTTTACCCTCTCTCTATAGTAGAAATAAAGTGATGTCAGAGTACATCCAGGAGAATCTTCAGAAAGGCTTCATAAGACCCTCCAAGTCTCCCGCTGGCGCAGGCTTCTTCTTCTCTCGACGTTTCTCACCAGCGGAGAAAATCTACGGCATTGGGGATAAAGAACTACTGGCAATAAAGATGGCATTTTTAGAGTGGCACCCCTGGCTTGAAGGTGCACAACATCAGATTACTGTTTACACTGATCACAAAAATCTGGAGTACCTCCGTCACGCACAGCGCCTTAACCATAGATGGGCGAGGTGGTCCCTGTTCTTCAACAGATTTGACTTTGTGCTGAAATATCACCCTGGAGATAAGAACGTCAGAGCAGATGCACTATCTCACTCTTTTCTCTCTGAAGACGTACCCAATGAACCCCAGCATATCATTGACCCAAAAAGAGTTATGACAATTATGTATCCAGTACCCCCAGGCAAGACCATTATACCCTGCAATTTAAGAAAGAAATTGTTAGCATGGGCTCACGATTCGAAATTGGCTGGACATCCTGGTCAATGAAGAACTCTGGCTAAGCTACAGTAGTAATATTGGTGGCCCACCATGAAGGAAGACACTTTTGCGTACGTAGCTTCCTGTTCCAATTGTGCCAGACAGAAACCTCCACTGGGATGTCCTTGGGGCCTGCTTCATCCCTTGCCAGTACCAGATGAGCCCTGGACCCACATTGCTATAGACATTTTGTTGGACTTGCCACTTTCTGGAGGTAACAATACCCTCTGGGTTACAGTGGATCAATTCTCGAAGATGGCTCACTTCGTGGCTCTCCCTGTCTTGCCTTCAGCCATGGAGCTTGCTAAACTATTCATCAGCCACATCTTTCGCCTACACAGCATGCCAAAACACACTGTCTCTGACAGAGGAGCTCAGTTTACTGCAAAGTTCTGGAAAGCTTTGTGTAAGAAGTTCAACATCACACTTGACTTCACCTCTGCCTACCATCCTCAGTCGAATGGCCAAACTGAGAGAATTAATAGAACTCTTAAGCAGTTCCTTCGTGCCTATGTTGGTTCACATCAGAATGACTAGGCTGAACTGTTGCCCTGGACTGAGTTCACCATCAACTCACATCCAGAAACATCTACTGGATCTACACCTTTTGAAGTGGCCTACGGATGACAACCCTTACCAACTTTACCACTTCCACTTTCAGTGTCGTCCTCGGCAGCTCAATCTACTGCCAAAGATATACAACTCTGGAGAAAGACTAAAGAGATTCTCCAAAAAGCTGGACAAAGAGCTAAGAAGGGCTATGACGCTCACCATAGCAAAGCTCTGAATTCCAGCCTGTTGACAAGGTCTGTGTTGTGTCTGTCGGTTCCCGACACCCTCTCTCTGCCCTCCTCACCTCTTTGGCACTTCCTTAATCATCTGCGGGAAGATTGGCTGCTGCGGCATCCCACTGCCGAGATCCTCCGGTGTCCCTGGATCGGCTCCATGCTGCTGACCACCATGTTTCCTGGAGGCCTAGGGGCGCGCACGTGGCGCAGCCCTGATTGAAGTACCGGCGATGGCGCAAACCTCAGGGGCGTCCCCCAAAGATGACATCACCGCGACGGATATTTAAGGTCTTAGAATTTGCTAACACATGGAGTTAGCAAGGATTGGATTCATTCTGTCTACTCTACTCTGCCTCCTTGGACTAACCAGGGGTACCCGCTCCTCGGGGGCCTTGTTCTCTCTCTTACTTTGTAGATTGCAGTCTGGAACCGGTACTCGCTCCTCGAGGGCCCTTGTTCCCAGACTTCTTCGAATTCACTTCTGTCTGGAAGTCATCACTGCCTACTACATCTATGAGTTACCATCGCTCTCTCAGAGCTTTTCCTGGAACCAGGTACTCGCTCCTCGAGGGCCTATACCTTCCAGCTCCTGGGTTTCTATGAGAATTGTGTGAGTCTTACCATCTGTGGCACACGTACTCTGTTTACCCTGCCTACTCACTATATTTCAGTTTCTCTACAGCTCAGCCTCCATGGATCACTGTTCCAACTTCTGAGGGACTACAGCCCAGCCAGGCATTCCAGCTCACTACTGCCACCTCTGGTGGTTCAGTATATTATCTAATAAAAGAACTAGTGGGTGTCTGTCTCCATACTCTGTGCCTGACTGGTGGTCCCTCTCGGGGTCTTCCCCGGGGGCGTGGTCATCTGCCACTGGTCCAAGGATCCACCCACAACTCTCCTATATACTACAGATTGCTACTCCCAGCAGACTGTTCACTACTTCATTACAGATTGCCAACTCCTATTTGATTGCTCCTCCCATCAGATAGCAGAATCAGTACAGTCTGGCTATCTACCAAACATCTGAGACTCAAACTACCATCAGCTCGATTTGCTCCACGCTTTGTCAGACCCTTTCCTATCCTCTGACGATTGGATACACTCACTTATAGTCTGAAACTTCCTCCAGCAATGAAGATTCATAATGCGTTCCATGTTTCACTGCTGAAACCGCTTGTTCTTAGCGAGTTTTCCACCAGGACACCGGAACCTACTCCTGCTGATGCAGTGGAAGACATCGAGTACAAGGTTGATGCCATCCTTGATGTAAGAAAGAGAGGCAGAGTTTGGGAATACCTCCTGTCATGGGAGGGTTACGGACCTGAAGAAAACTCTTGGGAACCTTTGGCTAATATCATGGTCAAAGAGATGCTTCGTCAATTCCACTGATCGCATCCTCAAATACCAAGACCAGGTAGGGGGTCTGGAGGGGGGTCTTTGAAGTGGGGTACTGTTGCATCTGTCGGTCTCAGGCGACTTCAACCTCTGTGCCTCACCTTTCTTCCTGCTCTCTCCTCTAGCCTTGGGAAGATGGCTGTAGCCACGTCTTCCTGCCGCTCTCTCTGGCGTCCCCGGAACAGCAATGCCAAGGCTATCCACCATGTTTCTCCTGAGGGCCTCCTAGGTTGTGCGCACATACCATCCACGTCTTTATCCACATCATGGCGGGAACCTCTGGAGCATCCCCCTCGAGTAACGTCACGCCATCCGGGTATTTAGCCTGCCCTTCGTTTGCTAACAAATCGAGTTAGCAAGGATTGGAATGCCTCCGATCTAAACTACTCTGCTGCTTCCTTGCTGCCGCTGGAAGCTCTCTCTGCCCTTCGGGGTTATTCATCTAACCTGGGTACTCGGTCCTCGGGAGCCCTATGCTTTATTTCAGGTGCCTATCTGGGATACCAGGTATTCGCTCCTCGAGGGTCTGCTCTCCCTGCCTTGGTGCCTGCAATCCAACTACTTCTGCCTGCTGGGATCTTCACCAATACAGCTACCAACTTAGTGAGTAATCTAACCTTTGTCAGTCTGTCTCAGCTGTAGCTCAGCACTAGGAACCTGCATCAGGGACTCCCTATACTTCCGTGTGCTGCTAACATCTACCATTGTGAGACGGGTCGCCTTTGCTGAGGACCCCTGGACTGCTTCTACTGGATCACCTCACTACTGCCACCTCTGGTGGTATCATCCAGCTGTATGTTAAAGACAAATCTTCTGTGTTTGTATGTCTCGAATCTAGCCTAGTACTGCGGTTCCTCACGGGGCTCTTCCCCGTGGGAGTGGTCATCACCGCAGTACTCAAGAATCCACTCCAACACCTCAAAAACATAACAAGGACAACGTATCACCTGGTGAGGGGATAAGGGGATAGGGGCAGAAGTGCCTGGCCTCATGGGTTGGTCTGATCAAGGGGTTAGTCGGGAGGTGGGGGAGGCAGTGCAATGGCTTCATTAAATTTTAAGTCATGGGATGGGGGATATAAAGTCTGATACGGCTACTTTCATATTAGATGGGGGTGACACGAATTTGGGCCATAAGCCTCCTTAATTCTTATGGGTTTTTGGAGGCAAAAGCACTCTTTACCTGGATATCTTTTGAAGTAGTAAGTTATCTGGCCACAGAAGCCCAGATAACTTTAGACCTGTTTCTGAGCAGTTCTAAAGTTATCTGGGTAACTTAGCTGGATAATATATGTGATATTCCGCTAGGTTAGCCATATAACTGAACTCCTCCCTGGAATGCCCCAGTAACACCCTTCTTTTATTGAGCTAAATTATAGCAGAATAAGCAGTTACCTGTCTATAATTTAGTCACATAAATGTCTGAATATGCCACTTGTGCCATTTACATAGATAATTTTTGAGTTATCCATCTAAATGGCTTTTGATTACTGAACTCAGTAATTTATGCTACATGGTAATGTTTGCATAACTTACAGGTACAGAAGTACTCTCCTCATAAATAAAACTAATTTTAAAAGGCAGCCAAATAAAGGCATTAAACGTTTCCATCTAACTATTATTTTCTACTAATTTCAAATACTGCACTTATACTTTAGATTGTTTTATAACATGTTTTAAAGGGGCATGCAAACTAGGCTTTTTTAATCTACTGGAATCTTGACTTTGATATGAATATCTAAATATCTGCATATGGCTTCTCTTCTAAAAATCTCCTTCAGAAGGAACTTCAATGACAGAGAGATTAACAACATCTGCAGACTTAATTACCAGTGATAATATCCTTTTTATCTTTGGAGCAGCACTGTCTGGGCATGGTAGCCTTTTTTTTATGAGGGTTTTTCTTTGCGAATTCTACTGCTCTACAGATGCAGATCATTTTCCCTCCAAAGGTCTAACAGCCACTGTGGAAATCAGTAGCCTCAGGCAACAGACTGTAGTGATGAACCCATTAAATAAAGACTAATGCAAACTGAATTAAAAATATCATGTTGTGTGTCTTTTCATTCGCTGGTTCTCAGTTTTCCTGGTATATTGCTGTATTTTTGTCCCAAATCAATGTTTTGTTCAATTCTTTGGTGCCTGTGCAATAAAGATTAGTACGCATGTTATGGCCATTTCGCATGTGCTAAAAATAGTGTGCTGTGCAATAAAGCCTTATTGTGAATGTTAAAATGGTTAGAAATTAAAATTAGCATTTGAGCATGTCAATGAGTCTCATTTTTAGCAAATGAGACTTTAACATATACTCAACATGGTAAATAGCAAAGGATACTTTCCTCCACATGCTATTTACCATATGCTCATTAGGGCCTAAAATGTAACACCTGCAAGGACCAGGTGTTGGCTCTTTAGTATGCATATTAGGGAAAGGAATTAGCTGCCAGCATGCAGTTGTTGAAAGATGAAGGCCTTGTACAAATGTTTACCTACAGGCCATTGAAATATAGCACAGCTTCTCACACTTTTCTTTGGAAACCGAAAAGACAAACACGTAGTTCACAAGTTTTTGGGAAATTCCTATACAAATACTCTTTTTATTATTCTCAAGCAAAATGATGACAAATGGTGTTGAAGGATTGTTTTACACCTCATAATGCAGAAGGCATAGTGATTTCAACAGACTATTGTCTAAAGCAGTGGTTCTCAACCTTTTTTCGGTCGGGACACACCTGATAGTTGTCACATGCGTGACACACTGAACACATGACCGTCACAGGGCTAAATGTAAACATATACTTTGCATCTATGGGATCCACCCTGACCCCCCAACAATGGGTGAAGAACAGAACTAGGCCATTCCCCTTTCAATTTACCATGCAAAAAAGATTTCTGGTGTCATCTCAGTAACAGCAACATAAACACTCTCTCCTACCAGGTGCAATAGCCCTCCTTATGAAAAAACAATAATTTACCACCAATACATGTCCTATTGAGAAAACACAACAAATAATATTGATACAAATACCTACATGCTAGTTAAATACTTCACATCGGTCACACACATAGAATCGACCTTCTCCAAGTACAGAAAGACCGCAAATTACAAATATGGAGACAAACTGGAATGGAGATCCAAAAAAGCTACTCTGCATGCAGAGCAAAACTGAAGAAATGGAAACAGAAATATAGCACCTAATAGACTCCCAGGATCTGCAATAATGCACACAAACTAATGTGCAAAAAGTTACATCTGCATTATGGAACTCATTCAAACAGTAACAATCCTATCTATGAAAAGACATTACAAATATTTAACCAGGCCCTAAACACCAATACAACTCCTATGAGGAAAACCAGAACAAGCCAAGCTGTTATAGATCCCTACACAGAAACTACAAGCTTGCAGAATACCTTTACCTGAGTCACACACGCAGAACACAGATAGACCATCACCAAATACAGAAAAAAGTGACCATCAAGTTAATGATTTTGTTTTCCCATTGTTGCACTGCATACACTCAGTCTGGCTTCTTGCTGTTTCCAATTCAGTTTTTGTCTCCACATTTCTATTTATACATTTCTCAAGTAATATAAAATAATTCTAACGTCATAACGTGCTCAAAAATGCGGGCTTTTTAAAGGGTAGGTTTTTCAGCGTTACTCTGTCCCGCTGGAGTTTATCGACTTTTGGAGACTGAATCGTCCGGGATAAAGGTTTGCGTGCTGTGATACCTTAAGCTAAGTACATCATGATATTACTTTTGTTTCATGCATTTTTCTCTGTTCTTATACAGCATCTGTTCCATGATCTGTTGCAATTGACTCCTGAAGAAGCGATATTGATCGCGAAACACCGGCCGTTGTCGGGCTCATTAATTCTCTATGGAGGAACAGACATTGCTTATAAGTTTTTGAAATAATTTAAAACAAGCGATTTTGCATGGACACATAAATACCGCAAATGACGAGTGGTCCGAATGGCAAGTGATTTCACGGCCGTTGTCAGGCTTGCTGATGCGGTTTCATCAAAATTTCATTAAGATTTCTGCAGTACTTTGTATTACATTGGGTGTACACAGTTTGAAAATAGACTTAGAGTCTTTGTTTTTTGTTTGCTTGGTTTACGGTGACAAGACTAGTTTTGGTTCTTTTGTGTTTGTATTGTCATATTGATTGAACCGATGGCGGGGCCAGATACCTTGAAAACCCTCAGTTTTTCAGAAGCCGAGATAGAATCCATGCTATTGAGACCATCTATCTTTTCCTCTTTGGCACATCAGCCAGACACAGACCTCTGGTCGGATTACAACAAAATTAACCATAGATTGATTAGGACAACATTACATGCAGAAACACTATTAGAATACTGCTGACATCAGAGGATTCCGCGGGGCCTTCGAATTTTGAAAACTCCACATTTATATAATGAAGACCCTGATTTTCTGTCGAATTGGAACGCTGTCTTAAACAAATGTAGTTTAGACTTAATGGTGTTGATTATAAAGACAGCACAAACCAAAGAAGCAGAAATCCAAATTGAAATTCAGACTTTACAGGAACAATTATCAAGCTCAATGGAGCCAGATAAATACACTGAGAAACTTCAGAGTACGAATGAATTACTGGACAAATTCAAGGATGATTTAAAGAAGATGAAGCTGGAGAAACTGCAAAGGGATGAAAAAGATTATACACAAGGTTACGTCTATCCATGGATGGACGAGAAAAGGAAAAAGAAACCAAAAGTCACTTTCGATTCCGGCAGTGACAATTCATCGGGTGATGATCTTCTTTCAAATGTCGAATCGGCACCGACAAGAGATTCCTCTGGTGATAATCGTTTTTTAGGGCAAGGCCGAGGATCCTGACGCTTCCACGGACGCGAGGTGGTCGTTGGAGAGAAGGATCCAGTCACACCAGACAAACCCGATCCCAGTCACAACAGAATCGCTGATCTTAAATCTTTCATCCACACAGTTAACATCATTACAGATTAACATACTTGAAAAAGGGTTAACATTTACACCTACACCTAAAGCTGACCTATTTCAATTAGAGGTGGCTCTGTTTAAATTTACACGGAAGCTTTACATCAAACATTTTTTCGTAGATGCACCATCTACTTGTGATATATACATCCTTAGGAACAAGTCCAAATGGATTCCTCCAGGACCGGCAGACCCGATTATCTTCACTTTTTATCAAACAACGTTACGAGAATTAAGATCTGCTTTCACCACTGAACGGTCTTTTACAAATTTGAAGAAAACGGAAGTTTTGGCTCTTAGGGATTTACAATTGAATTATGATCTCATCATCAAACCCGCTGACAAAGGCGGTAAGACGGTCATTATGGACCGCGTCAAATACATTGCAGAAGCACAATGCCAACTCACAAATAGCCAGTTCTATAAGGTTTTGACGACAGATCCAACTAACCACCTTCTAGACATCATAACACAGGTGGTTCAACAAGGGACAGCCCAAGGGTTTCTAACATCTCATGAGACAACATTTTTACTAAATAAACATCCAGTTGTTCCAGTTTTTTACCACTTACCGAAAATTCACAAAAATATTACTAATCCACCAGGGAGACCCATAGTCTCTAGTAAAGGATCACTTCTAGAACCTTTGTCAAGGTTTATTGATTATTTTTTAGCACCGTTTGTTAATATTCAGCCATCCTACATCAAGAATTCCCAACAGATTATTCAGTTTTTGGAATCTTTCCATGAAGACACTACGCAACTCTTATTAGTAACTCTTGACGTTGAAGCCCTTTACACGTCCATTCCGCAAGAAGAGATGTTGCTAATTGCTGAAGAATTTTTTGATAAGAGACCACGTCCGCATAGAATTCCTTCCAGCTTCTTGTTAACACTGTTAGATATTGCCCTAACAAAAAATTTGTTTGCATTTGAGGGCACATTCTATCAACAAATCTGTGGCACTGCCATGGGGGCAACCATGGCTCCAGATTTGGCGAATCTCTACATGGCTGTCTTCGAAGAGAAGTGGATATATAACAACAATCCTTTTGGTCAATACATTAAAACATGGAAGAGATACATTGATGACGTGCTGTTATTATGGACTGGTTCGACCTCTGATTTTCAGGCATTTTTAAGTTGGCTCAATACATGTAATTCCCATCTCAATTTTACATCAGAGACCAATTCTCAGGTGATCAATTTTTTGGACATAAAAATTTTGAAGAAACCTACTGGTTTTGAGACTACCATTTATGGGAAAGAAATTGCATCTAACACTTTCTTGCATTTCACCAGCGCTCATCCGCAATTTTTAAAGGAGAACCTACCAGTGAGCCAATTTTTTAGGCTCAGGAGACTATGTACCACCTCAGAGGAATTCCGCTGTCAGGCTGCGGTTCTGACAGATCGGTTTTTGAAAAGAGGTTATCCTCCATGTTGTATCAAACGCGCATACACACGTGCAAAACACACCCACCGGAATTGGCTATTCCTACCACAACAGACAGAGTCGACAGATGTGCTTACCTGTGTCTTGCCATTTTCATCAATGACTTCGGTCATGAAACATATCATTTTTCAAAATTGGCATTTACTTCAGATTTACAATGAATTTCGAGACATTCCACGTTTTGCTTTTACTAGAAATTCTAGTTTCAAAGATTTATTGGTTCATTCTGATATAATTGTTCCACAATCTATGGCTCGGATAGGCGCACATACTTCATGTGGATCTTGCACAGTGTGTCATATGATGATAGATACATCCTCCCTGTATTTTTCAAAAATAGACTTCACTTGGGTCCTCAGACAGTTTACAAATTGTCGGTCCACAGGACTAATATATTTAATACAATGCCCATGTAATCTATGGTATGTGGGGAAGACTCAGCGAGCCCTTAAAACTCAGCTTATAGAACATCGTTCTTGCATCACCACGGGTAAGTTGACCGCCCCATTGACGTCTCACTGCCTTCAACATCATCATAAATTTGATGATTTAAAATCTTGTGTACTGGAGCAATTGACCCCTAGTTGGCGCGGTGGAGATTTTAATACACAGTTATTGCGCGCTGAACAACGTTGGATACACCGCTTAGATACAGCAGAGCCTAATGGACTCAATTCAGCAATAGAATATCAAGTATTCCTATAAAGAAGCATGATTGAATTTATTTTTGGGTTAATTTCAAACATTTTAACTGTTCAGCACAAGACATCTTTGGTCACTGTTCCGTCAACTCGATGAAACATCATCACGTCAGATTTTTCCTTTTTTTAGATCTACCTCACAGCTGATATGTTGCTATAGCAATGGTTCTCGGATGACGTTCTGACGTCATAACATGCTCAAAAACGCGGGCTTTTTAAAGGGTAGGTTTTTCAGCGTTACTCTGTCCCGCTGGAGTTTATCGACTTTTGGAGACGGAATCGTCCGGGATAAAGGTTTGCGTGCTGTGACACCTTAAGCTAAGTACATCATGATATTACTTTTGTTTCATGCATTTTTCTCTGTTCTTATACAGCATCTGTTCCATGATCTGTTGCAATTGACTCCTGAAGAAGCGATATTGATCGCGAAACACCGGCCGTTGTCGGGCTCATTAATTCTCTATGGAGGAACAGACATTGCTTATAAGTTTTTGAAATAATTTAAAACAAGCGATTTTGCATGGACACATAAATACCGCAAATGACGAGTGGTCAGAACGGCAAGTGATTTCACGGCCGTTGTCAGGCTTGCTGATGCAGTTTCATCAAAATTTCATTAAGATTTCTGCAGTACTTTGTATTACATTGGGTGTACACAGTTTGAAAATAGACACAAGATTTCACACCATACTCCAAAACCCTCTTTTCTGAGAATGGATGGGTCTCCAGTCATAACCAATGAAACCTCTTCTTCTCAGGTCCATTCTAGGTAAAATTGCATCTCCTTCTTCAGATACCCTAAACTCTGAGAACCTGTGCCTTTAGGTTCTCAGAATTATAAAAATGCCAAATTCACTAAAAAGGAGAAATCAAATAAGAGACAGGGAGGCTGGAGACAAAAACTTCCTCCTCACTTAAGTTTCCATGGAAAAAAATGCAGAAATAATGCATTCTGTCCCCTTAATTGTCCCCAAGTCTTTATTCAGAGAGACTCCAGCCTAAGGAAAATAACACACTTAGGGGAAGATTTCGAAAGTGTTACGCGTGTAAATCCCGGGGATTTACGCACGTGACTGGCCTTTTGCATACCGGGCCAGTTTTCAAAGGCTTGGTCATGCGTGTAAATCCCCGGGACACGCGTAAGTCCCGGTGCCTCGGGAAATGGACAGGGAGGTCTGGGGGGCACGCATGTTATAAAATCGGGTGTCCATATGTGCGCACCAGGTAGCGCGCACATGGACTTCTCTCGCACATCTTTGGAAAATCTACCCCTTAGAGAACAGCAAAGGTTATGCTGCTCTTTGCAAGGATATCTTTTTTTTTTTTATAATTTATACTTTATTGATTATTGAATATCATTTACAAAGCATGAAATCACATTGTTGTGGTTAATACAGGAAGATAATATAGCAGCAAACAAAAATACTTTCACAAAAAACTTATAAGGAAAAAGAAAAACAACTGCTATATTAAACCATATAATGTAGGGGCCTTTTAACCAATATTAATAATATATTAATCAAGGGTATAGGAGGGTTTTTTTTCTACTATCTTACTGGGCTAACATAGCTGATACCTCGTTCTCCAATTGTATCCTACTTTTATCTTTCAGAAAATTTTCCAAATGACATGGTTGTAGAAAAATAAATTTCTTTCCTTGAAAATTTATAAAGCATTTACTCGGGTACTTTAAAAAGAAAGTCGCCCCCAGTTCTAATGCTTTAATTTTTAGGGCTAAGCACTGCCTTCTCCTGGTCTGTGTTGGTTTAGAGACATCAGGGAAAATAAAGACCTTCTGTCCACAAAACAATATACCCTTGTTTTTGAAAAATCTTTCCAAAATAATCTCTTTATCTCTTTCTAATACAAACGACACAAAGTTGCTCACTTGTTTATCATATCAACAGACTCCTCCAAAAAGGTAGATATTCCCGGGAACTCTCTCCTTCCTTCTCAGGAGTATCACCAGTTGGAGGAGAATAATAATATCATTTTTGAAACCGCAGGTACTTCGTTACATATTAAAACTTCTTTCACATATTTAGAAAACATTTCAAAAGGCGATAATAACCTTGTTATCGGAAAATTTACAATACGTAAGTTCTTTATACACATAAGGTTTTCTAAATTTTCCACATTAGAATGTAAAATACTATTATCAGTTATATGTAAAACTTCCATTTTTTTAACATTCTCAACTTCAGTAATTACATTCTGAATTGATGTTTCAATATCATTCAAACGCTTTCCCTGCTCCTGAATAGATATTTTATTTCTATTAACTACGGCTCCAAGAGTAAGATTCATCTGAGAAACATTAGTCCAATTTAATCATCCTCCTCCACAGATCCCCCAACGTCACATTAGTAGCGTCTACGGCATCTAACCTTGCGCTAGTAATGTTGGGTATAGGGGTTCCCACCTCTGTCCCTTGCTGTGATAGCTCTGGACATGGGGGACCTGCAATGTTCAGTGGCTGAAAAACCAACTCAGCTTCACTGTAACTATAGTGGTTTTGTTCCTGGTGGGGGTTGAAGAGGTGTTGGCCGTGTGCCAGGGCTTAGCGAGACTTCCAAAGAGTCCCTACCAACGTCCCCTTATGGCGAAATTCTATAGATGTAAGCATCCATAGGGCCTGGTCCCTGAGGAGCTGGAGATGATGTAAAGACCTTAGCTTTCCTTTTCTGCCCCATTAAAACACAGTAAACTCCGAAGCAATCAAAGGCAATCCAAAGTGATCAAAGTCGATGTAAGTCACGCACGCGCCAAAGGGGCTTGCGTGGCTTAGGCAACGTGCCAGCGGCGGCAGTGCGCCGCAGTTCGATGGTCTTTTGAACATGCGGTGCCGGCAGATGACGTCACATGCAGAGGCTCCCCAGCTGCAGCAGATCTCCCAGCTCTCTCTGCCTCCTCGCGCTGGACTTCTGTGTCACCTCCTGCTCCCTTTCTCCACAGAAATCAGGCCCAGTTCTCACAGCTACCTGCGGTCTTTTGAACACGCGGCACCGGCAGATGACGTCACATGCAGAGGCTCCCCAGCTGCAGCAGATCTCCCGGCTCTTTCTGCCTCCTCGTGCCAGACTGTCTGTCGCCTCCTGCTCCCTTTCTTCACAGAAATCTGGCCCCCTTTGCAAGGATATCTAACTCAAAAATCCATGCTCCAAAATGGTGGCAAGGGTTTATATGTAATCAGAACACACTATCCACTTCTACCACATGGAGGAGCCCAAATCCCAGCCTCTACTCTAAATTCTACCACCCCAGAACTGTGGTTCACCCTTTGTGGTAAGAAATCCTATGGTTCCTTACATTTTCAATTCATACCCTATACTTGAATTGGACTTAGTACTGTTCTCTTGGCTAACATTGCTGATGCTCACAGATCAATTGAAACATTTTAACAGAGGATGTTATAAAAGAACAGATTCTCTATCTGTAAACTAAAATTTCCTAGCGTGTAGCCAGATGGACTCAGAATGAATGGGTATAGTATGCTCGTGCTAGCAGTTGGAGACGGATCTGACGTCAGCACGGGTATATATACCCCCACAGGAAGCGTAGCAATTCAGTAATTTCCGTCTCCAAAGCAGTTTGGAGAGCCTGCACGCTCGCTGAGCGTGTTTCCAATCTACTTTCTATTTTCTACTTTCATCTTACTAAATTTCTACAGGAACATTGAGCCCCGCACTCCTGCGGTGATATCCTTGGGGTCCCTCCCCCAGTTGAGTTTCCCGGGGTGATTTCAGTGATCCCCCTGAGGTTTAAGGCCTCGGTCCGGTGGCTGAATCGTGGCAGGGACTAGCCCCCAGGCGAGAAGGGCTCGGGCGTGGCGGAAGAGGCGCCTCGGTCCCGGTGTGGAAGAGGCAGTGGGTGTATTTCCTCAAGCGCGGCGGTGAAGATACTTCCCCTCTCCCCCCCCCGCAGCCGGAGACCGCCCGGGTTCCAACCGGGAAGCGCCGAGGATCAGGTAAGGCATACATCTCTTACTTTTTGGTCTCCGAGGAACGAGGATTGGCGGCGTTGCCTGCATGTGGCACGCCGTGGAGGTCGCCATTTTGTCTGCCTTGTTCAGGTATTGAGCGCCCATGATAGGCACCTGTCTATGATTAAACATTGAGCGTATATTGCTGACCGCATATTAAGGAGCACATATTGTATATCATTGTGGTATATTGCTTACTGCAGACTAATGAGCGCATATTGGATATCATTGAATGTACGTTACTAACCGCATACTAATGAGCGCATATTGGATATCATTGAGCATATATTACTGCCGCATATTATTGAGCGCTTGTTGTATTAAGCGCCTGTTGTATTAAGCGTATATTGCTGCCGCATATTGTTGAGCGCTTGTTGTATTAAGCGCCTGTTGTATTAAGCGTATATTGCTGCCGCATATTATTGAGCGCCTGTTATATTAAGCGTATATTGCTGCTGCATATTATTTAGTGCTTGTTGTATTAAGCGCCTGTTGTATTAAGCGTATATTGCTGCCGCATATTATTGAGCGCTTGTATTCAGTGCCTGTTGTATTAAGCGTATATTGTTGTTGTTATTATTTATTTATTTCTTTTGTATACCGACATTCGATCGAGATATCACATCGGTTTCCAGGTAACAGGTTGAATAGGGCGAGATCTGCCCTATTTTACATTTAACAAGATAACAATTGATTAAACTATTGAAGTAAAAAACATTGTAACATATAAATACAAATGAATGGGAGTATAATTTGTAGCATCTAACCTATATACAATATATACAGTTTGAATTGGTTACGATTACGATTAGTTCTGGTGGGAATAGGGGGGGAAAAGGAGGGGGTGGTTGTGAGGGGGGTGATATGCGGTAGTGCATGTAAGGGTCAAGTGGGCAGGTTTTCAAGAACATGCAGTTGAAGGGGTTGGGAATCCGGAGGGAAGGCTTTCAAGAACAGCCATGTTTTTAGCTGTTTTTTGAAGACTTGTGGTGAGGGTTCGTGTCTGAGATGAGTGGGGAGGGAGTTCCATAGGGTAGGGCCAGCTATTGTAATGGCTCGTTTGCGAGTTGCATTGAGGTGAGCATTTTTGAGATTTGGGATGGAGAGGAGACCTGTGTTGGAGGATCTGAGGTTCCTTTGTGTGGTGTATGGTTGGATAGTGTTGTTTAGCCAGACCATTTTGCTATTGTTTATTTTTTTGTGTATAAGGGTGAGGGTTTTATACTGTATTCTTTGTGTGATGGGCAGCCAGTGGAGGCTGCCCATATTGCTGCAGTGGAGACTGCCCATATTGCTGCAGTGGAGACTGCCCATATTGCTGCCGCATATTATTGAGCGATTGTTGTATTAAGCGCCTGTTGTATTAAGCGTATATTGCTGCTGCATATTATTGAGCGCCTGTTGTATTAAGCGTATATTGCTGCCGCATATTATTGAGCGATAGTTGTATTAAGCGCCTGTTGTATTAAGTGTATATTGCTGCCGCATATTATTAAGCGCATATTCTTCAATGGAACAGAACGCCTCAGCATCTTCAGCAGCAGCGCCTCCTGATTCTGGCATTAAAGCCCTCGGCCTCTGCTCAGCATGCCAGCTTAGGGCCATGCATAGCGAGGAGCCAGACTCCCTTTGTGCCCAATGTGAGGAGGCAGTGGGAGCCTCGGGCCAGGACCAGTCTCAACCAAGGTTTGCTGACAGTTCCCCAGGGGCCACCCCGGATCTAGTGGGCAGTCTCGAACAACCTGGAATCCTGGGGGACCTGGTACCCCGACGACTAGAGATCGCTTCCATTTCCTGGGTGGATCTCTTTAAGGGGATCCATGCCTTTGTACAGATGCAGTCAGCTTCCCGTCCAGGCGCTGCTGTTGTTCCTCCAGCTGATCCTGCCCCTGGATCTTCGTGCCCTTTTCATGGGCACCCGCCTTTGAGCAGTCCGGTTCAGGTGGACTCTGATGTCTCGGAGGATGAGTCCGAACCCCCGGAGGAGGGGGAACTTCCCTCAGGGATTGAGCCATATCGAACCATGAGGAGGTTCTTTCCCAAGGAAGATCTCTCTGACCTGCTATCTCAGTGCCTGGCAGAGTTGGATAATACAGGTCCCAGCACTACGGCGCCCTCTACGCAGAACCTCTCCTGGAAGGTCTTCGTCCTCCAGCCCACCATTTTCCCTTCTTACAAGCCGCACAGCAACTGATAGACTTGGAATGGGCTGCACCAGCAGCCTCATTCAAAGGGGGTCGGGTCCTGACGGGCATGTACCCTCTGGAACCAGCAATCAAGGAGATGCTGGCATGCCCTCAGGTGGACGTCTTGGTCAGCGCTGTGGTCAAGCGCACTACCATTCCAGTTGAGGGGGGGGCGGCCCTCAAGGAGGCTCATGACCGACGCCTGGACACCATCCTGAAACAGACCTTTGAGGTGGCAGCTCTATCTTTGCGGATCGCAACTTGCTGCACAGTGGTGACGCGTTCCTGTTTGTCACAGGTCAGGAACAATGCTCCGGCGACAGACATGGAGTCAGCTCTCTCGTTCCTCACGGATGCTGCATCAGACCTAGTCCGTACAACAGCCAAGGGGGTCTCATCCTCCGTAGCCGCCAGGAGGCAGCTCTGGATACGGAATTGGCCAGCCGATGCGCCTTCGAAGACACGTCTCACCAGAATGCCCTTTAGGGGTTCTTTCCTGTTTGGCAGCGACCTTGATAAACTGGCCAGCACATGGGGCACCTCTCCAGTACCCCAACTGCCGGAAGATCGGTTCAGAAGGAACCAGCGCGCCTTTCCAAGGCCCTCCAGAGGAAGAAGCTCCCAGCGCTTCACTCCCTATAGGAGTCGCTACCAGGCGCCTCGTCCTCAGGCCAGAAACCAGTCCTTTCGGAACAAGCAGCACAAGAGGGGAGCCGGCTCGGGTTCAGGTCCCGGCCGCGCCTCCCAATGAGAATCAGCCGATCCATCTGGGGGACGGAGCCATAGGGGGCAGGTTAACCCTCTTCTACCCCAGATGGGTCGAGATTACGTCGGACCAGTGGGTCCTCGCCATCATTCGCGAGGGGTATTATCTGGACTTTCATCATCTCCCTCCGGACAGGTTTGTGGAATCTTCGTGTCCCATACACAAGAAGGCAGCCTTGGAAGGTACCCTGGTGAAGCTCCTGTCCTTGAAAGCCATCATCCCAGTACCTGCCTGGGAAATGAATTCTGGGCACTATTCCATTTATTTCATGGTACCCAAGAAAGAGGGCACTTTCTGGCCCGTGTTGGACCTCAAGTCAGTCAATCGCTACTTAAGGATCCCGAGGTTTTGCATGGAAACTCTGCGCTCAGTCAAGACCGAGTTCCAGCCAGGAGAATTCCTCACGGCCTTAGACTTGTCAGAAGCCTACCTGCATATCCCGATCCATCCGGATCATCAGCGCTACCTACGCTTCAAGGTTCTGGGACACCACTTCCAATTCCGGGCTCTGCCCTTCGGGTTAGCCACGTCACCGCGGACCTTCACCAAGGTGGTCGTAGTTTCTGCTGGCAGTGTGTTCCGCACGCCGCATCTCAGAGCTACAAGCACTGTCCTGCCGTGATCCCTTTCTTAGAATCACTCCGGAGGCTATCCATCTTTGCACGGTTCCCTCCTTTCTACCTAAAGTGGTTTCACAATTTCACTTCAACCAAACCATATCCTTGCCCACTACGGCGGGTTTGAAGTAATCTGAAGAAGGGCGTTTACTACGCCATCTCGACATCGGCAGATCGCTGCCCAGATATCTGGAATTGACACAAGAAGTACGAAAGACGGACCATCTGTTCGTCCTGCACAGCGGAAAGAAACAAGGTGAAGCGGCCTCTCGGCCCACCATCGCCCGCTGGATTAAAGAAGTCATCAGAGCAGCTTACGTAGCGGCCGGGAAGTCACCGCCTCTACAAGTCAGGGCTCATTCTACCAGAGCCCAAGCAGCATCTTGGGCAGAATCCAGGATGCTGTCGCCTGCAGAAATATGTAAAGCGGCGACATGGTCCTCCCTCCATACCTCCTCCAGGTTCTACCATCTGGATGTCCAGGCCAGGGAGGATACAGCATTTGCGAGGGCAGTCCTACACGGTCCTCAGGCAGCCTCCCACCCAGGCGGGGAGTAAAGCTTTTGTACATCCCATTCGTTCTGAGTCCATCTGGTTACATGCTAGGAAATGTTGAGATTACTTACCTGATAATCTCCTTTTCCTTAGTGTAGACAGATGGACTCAGCATCCCGCCCAGGCTGCCAGTATACATGGGTTTCACCGATTCAAGGTAGGCCATGTCCTTTTGCTTACATAAGAGCGTCCCCTTGGCCAGGTGTCGACACCTTCCGGTTGTGAATGCTGGTGGTCTCCAGCTCCTATCAATCGGTCAGGGCAATCCTGTTTCACTAATTCATTGATCGTCAGTACACACATATCCATAACAGCTTTTGCAAGGAAGATTACTGAGCTGCTACGCTTCCTGTGGGGGTATATATGCCCGTGCTGACGTCAGACCCGTCTCCAACTGCTAGCACGTGCATACTATGCCCATTCGTTCTGAGTCCATCTGTCTACACTAAGGAAAAGGAGATTATCAGGTAAGTAATCTCAACATTATTGTATCATCTTTACCACAGGGCTATCACTTTTTAACCCTACCAAGTGGCCTGATTCGCTGAGACATCTTTCTCATTTTGTGTCTATGGGATAAGATCTTGATGAATCAATCTGTGGGAGTATAATATATGTTGAACAAGTTATCCCTCAGAAAAATGGTTTAACCAGCTACATTTTTATCCTGAGAGCAGGAGCACCATTGTCAAGGCTTCAGCCCACATTACTGTCCACGTCACTCACCATTCCTAGTTTTTCACTCTGCACATTGAGGCACTGAATAATAATATGCAGACTGAAATGATGAGTGCTGAATGAATGGGATAGTAACATGATCTGAAGCATGGCGTTACTGCTCTTAAGTTTCAAACATACTAATTCATCCATTTTCTTTTGAATACTGCAAGAAAGGAGGAAAAAAAAGGTTTCATGCTTATTGCTGGCCATATGCCAACAAGAGGCAGTGTGCTGCAATTTTTTAAAGCATCTACTGTTTTCTGAACTTTGGAATACATTTTAATTTTGGCAGATCAGTTTATGACAGCAGTTGTTATATTTTGAATTCTTTTGTTTTTCAAAGTAATATTGCATCATTTTTTTCCTCTGTTTCACTTTAAATTGTCACCACAATTAGCCCGTTTTTCTATGTAAGAAGCTGATGCAGTATAATTTTCTACCTGGAAAGAGATTGGAAAAAAAAGTATATGAGAAGGTTGTAATTACATGGGCCCAAAATAGAAATACTCTAATCCTTCTCCTTTAGAGTTTTATTTTGGACTGACAATTTAATTTTACTGCATTTTAATCCAGGCACCAATGAAAAAAAGCCAGTTTTTACTAGCCTGATTTACCAACCTGCCAGCATCCTAATAACCATATAATTTTAACTAAGAAGAATTATAACCTAATTCAATCTACTTACACCCCTGAATATAGTGACATCTGTCTAAAAATGCAAATATATGCCTACACACACTCACAAACCTGCATACTGGTTTGTAGTGTAAATGCTATTGTCATGTGCTATTCATAAAGAGGTCAATCCACTAATGCTTGCTAAAAGTGGGGGTAATTTTCAAAAGTATTTAAATTCTTAAAACTAGATTTTACACGTGGCAATGCACTTTGGGAGTTACACGCATGGCCCAGCCCCATTACATGCCAAAGTGCTGGGCCCTGCAAAAGGGATGGGATGAGGGGCATGGTCTGCCTGGGGAAGGGTGGGGCAGGGGCTGGGCTGGGACAGCACCAATAGACGCTGTCCCGGGGAAACCAGACATTACTTCTGCTCCCAGGGAGCAGTAAGTATTAAAATAAAAAAATTAGGGATAGGTAGGGTTAGGTTAGGGGTTGGGGAGGAGAGGGGAAGAGGCAGTAAGGGTAGGGTTAGGAACGTTCCCTCCCAGTCCGCTCCTTAATTGGAGCGGGCTGGGAGGAACTGGTGGAGTCCTGATTGAGTCGCCACGCGTATTTTGCTAACCCCCCCCGTGCGCGCATGTCACGGGCCGCCCGCGCCAGCGCACATGGATTTTAGAATCCGGTGAGCATGTGCGCATGGCCATCAGGTTTTATAACATGCGTGCGCCGGCGCGAGCATGTTATAAAATCATCACGTCCATGTGCATGCGTGTGGGTCTTACAATTGACCCCTTTATGCGTGTGTGTGGGCTTTTAAAAATTGTTACACTACATGCAATTAAGTTGTCCATAGGTTATACAAGTGTAAGTGTACATTATGGGGGTCATTTTTCAAGGTGTTATCGCGGGAGATAAATTCGCAAATCGCACTAACAGCTGTTAACGCGATTTGTGAATTCCTAATTATATATTCAGGGGGCGGAGCATATGTAAAGATATTGTGTGCCGTGAAACAGCTGCAGTGTTAGCGCGGCTAATAGCTACAACACTTTCATGAGAGAGAGAGAGAGAGAGAGAGAGAGAGAGAGACTTCCTAGCCAAGCTAGGTGGAGAGAACGTTGCCCAAATCTCTTCTTGGAGTGAGTGTCCTCACTCCGGCCAGCAAATCTTCACTAGAGACCACTGTTCTTTCCGTAGGTCTCATGTTGAATGTGAAAGTGGCCCCCAACCCCCTACGCTCATACCTACTCCCCACCTCGAGTTACTAGGTGGCCCTCCCATAGGGATACAAATACCTGTCTAGGGCATAGGCACTATAGGAAGGCGCACTCTCTCTCTCTCTCTCTCTCTCTCTCTCTCTCTCTCTCTCTCTCTCTCTGACACGCCCCCTCATGCGTTACCACTGCGATATTGGAAAATGAGGCCCTATGTGCGTAAATGGCTTTTGAAAATTGCTACAATAGTAGTTATATGTACACGTGCAAATACTTTTAAAATTACCTCTAGTGTGTACTGCTATCCCCTGTGTATCTTAAACTGGTTAGGAATGTCTGCTAAAAAGGGTCATATTCACTTTTACATAAGAACATAAGAAAATGCCATACTGGGTCAGACCAAGGGTCCATCAAGCCCAGCATCCTGTTTCCAACAGTGGCCAATCCAGGCCATAAGAACCTGGCAAGTACCCAAAAACTAAGTCTATTCCATGTTACCATTGCTAATGGCAGTGGCTATTCTCTAAGTGAACTTAATAGCAGGTAATGGACTTCTCCTCCAAGAACTTATCCAATCCTTTTTTAAACACAGCTATACTAACTGCACGAACCACATTCTCTGGCAACAAATTCCAGAGTTTAATTGTGCGTTGAGTAAAAAAGAACTTTCTTCTCCGATTAGTTTTAAATGTGCCCCATGCTAACTTCATGGAGTGTCCCCTAGTCTTTCTACTATCCGAAAGAGTAAATAACCGATTCACATCTACCCGTTCTAGACCTCTCATGATTTTAAACACCTCTATCTTATCCCCCCTCAGTCGTCTCTTCTCCAAGCTGAAAAGTCCTAACCTCTTTAGTCTTTCCTCATAGGGGAGTTGTTCCATTCCCCTTATCATTTTGGTAGCCCTTCTCTGTACCTTCTCCATCGCAATTATATCTTTTTTGAGATGTGGCGACCAGAATTGTACACAGTATTCAAGGTGCGGTCTCACCATGGAGCGATACAGAGGCATTATGACATTTTCCGTTTTATTCATCATTCCTTTTCTAATAATTCCCAACATTCTGTTTGCTTTTTTGACTGCCGCAGCACACTGAACCGACGATTTCAATGTGTTATCCACTATGACACCTAGATCTCTTTCTTGGGTTGTAGCACCTAATATGGAACCCAACATCGTGTAATTATAGCATGGGTTATTTTTCCCTATATGCATCACCTTGCACTTATCCACATTAAATTTCATCTGCCATTTGGATGCCCAGTTTTCCAGTCTCACAAGGTCTTCCTGCAATTTATCACAATCTGCTTGTGATTTAACTACTCTGAACAATTTTGTGTCATCTGCAAATTTGATTATCTCACTCGTCGTATTTCTTTCCAGATCATTTATAAATATATTGAACAGTAAGGGTCCCAATACAGATCCCTGAGGCACTCCACTGTCCACTCCCTTCCACTGAGAAAATTGCCCATTTACTCCTACTCTCTGTTTCCTGTCTTTTAGCCAGTTTGCAATCCACAAAAGGACATCGCCACCTATCCCATGACTTTTTACTTTTCCTAGAAGCCTCTCATGAGGAACTTTGTCAAACGCCTTCTGAAAATCCAAGTATACTATATCTACCGGTTCACCTTTATCCACATGTTTATTAACTCCTTCAAAAAAGTGAAGCAGATTTGTGAGGCAAGACTTGCCCTGGGTAAAGCCATGCTGACTTTGTTCCATTAAACCATGTCTTTCTATATGTTCTGTGATTTTGATGTTTAGAACACTTTCCACTATTTTTCCTGGCACTGAAGTCAGGCTAACCGGTCTGTAGTTTCCCGGATCACCCCTGGAGCCCTTTTTAAATATTGGGGTTACATTTGCTATCCTCCAGTCTTCAGGTACAATGGATGATTTTAATGATAAGTTACAAATTTTTACTAATAGGTCTGAAATTTCATTTTTTTGTTCCTTCAGAACTCTGGGGTGTATACCATCCGGTCCAGGTGATTTACTACTCTTCAGTTTGTCAATCAGGCCTACCACATCTTCTAGGTTCACCGTGATTTGATTCAGTCCATCTGAATCATTACCCATGAAAACCTTCTCCATTACGGGTACCTCCCCAACATCCTCTTTAGTAAACACCGAAGCAAAGAAATCATTTAATCTTTCCGCGATGGCCTTATCTTCTCTAAGTGCCCCTTTAACCCCTCGATCATCTAACGGTCCAACTGACTCTCTCACTTTTAGGTATAGGTTTTGCATTAAAGTGCCTGGTAATGCTTTCGCATATGAATGGTAAGCCATATCATCTAGGC
This sequence comes from Rhinatrema bivittatum, assembly GCF_901001135.1. Classification (NCBI taxonomy): domain Eukaryota; kingdom Metazoa; phylum Chordata; class Amphibia; order Gymnophiona; family Rhinatrematidae; genus Rhinatrema; species Rhinatrema bivittatum. Next base: position 342,243,332 of record NC_042620.1, on the reverse strand, counting down.
CAGTGATTCTCAAGCTGATTCTGGAGTATCACCTCTCCCCTGGCCAATCATGTTTTCAGGATATCCACAATGAGTATGAATTTTTATTGTGGACCTCATGAAGTCCTGACTGACCATGGGGTACTCCAAGACTGTAGAAAGGAACACTGAATCAAGTGATTGACAATAAGTAAACCTGTATGTAAATGAATGCATAATGAGCACACTATAGTGATTACCATTTTCATTAAAGCATGTGCTATTAGTGACTGCACACTAATGCCAAAAACATATGACCCACTTCAGACTACATATTGGGCAATGACTGCACATTATATAAAAGCCACCTCTAGGGTGCAGGTAGTTTATGGCATAAAACAGAGGCATTTCAACTCCTGCAACAAGAAAGGAAAACAAATGAACTGAGGAGAACATGAGGAAAGGGAATAGAAGAGGCAATGAGGAGGAAGAATGAGAAGAGGGAGATGGAGAGACAATATAGGAGTTAAAAAAGGCAACAATATCCCTAGATTTTCAGGACCAGAGCAAACTTTCTGTATCCGTCTTCATCTCTAATGACATTTTTGGCTGCACAAAGAATACCATCAGTTAAGCAATAGAAACAAAAATAAGAAAAGCTTGTGCAAGGGCCTTGTGGCCCAGTTAGTGATTTCCTCCACCCAAAGATCCTCAGGTTCCTCAAAATTGTAATTGCAGGCCAAATATTGGAGTTAGCCAAATAAGTTATTCAGCTATGTTAGATATGGCCCAGAATGTACCTGCATTATCATTCTAAATTTTAGCTGGATAATGACTTATCCAGCTAAAACTTACATGGATAAGGACCAATGATATTCAAGAGTAGGCATTTATCTAGATAACTCAAGTTAGTTGCATATATGCCTTTGAACATAAGAACATGCCATACTGGGTCAGACCAAGGGTCCATCATGCCCAGCATCCTGTTTCCAACAGTGGCCAATCCAGGCCATAAGAACCTGGCAAGTACCCAAAAACTAAGTCTATTCCATGTTACCATTGCTAATGGCAGTGGCTATTCTCTAAGAGAACTTAATAGCAGGTAATGGACTTTTCCTCCAAGAACTCATCCAATCCTTTTTTAAATACAGCTATACTAACTGCACTAACCACATCCTCTGGCAACAAATTCCAGAGTTTAATTGTGCGTTGAGTAAAAAAGAACTTTCTCTGATTAGTTTTAAATATGCCACATGCTAACTTCATGGAGTACCCCCTAGTCTTTCTATTATCCAAAAGAGTAAATAACCGATTCACATCTACCCGTTTGGACCTCTCATAATTTTAAACACCTCAGCCGTCTCTTCTCCAAGCTGAAAAGTCCTAACCTCTTTAGTCTTTCTCATAGGGGAGCTGTTCCATTCCCCTTATCATTTTGGTAGCCCTTCTCTGTACCTTCTCCATCTCAATTATATCTTTTTTGAGATGCGGCGACCAGAATTGTACACAGTATTCAAGGTGCGGTCTCACCATGGAGCGATACAGAGGCATTATGATATTTTCTGTTTTATTCACCATGCCCTTTCTCATAATTCCCAACATTCTGTTTGCTTTTTTGACTGCTGCAGCACACTGAACCGACGATTTCAATGTGTTATCCACTATGACGCCTAGATCTCTTTCTTGGGTTGTAGCACCTAATATGGAACCCAACATTATAGCATGGGTTATTTTTCCCTATATGCATCACCTTGCACTTATCCACATTAAATTTCATCTGCCATTTGGATGCCCAATTTTCCAGTGTCACAAGGCCTTCCTTCAATTTATCACAATCTGCTTGTGATTTAACTACTCTGAACAATTTTGTGTCATCTGCAAATTTGATTATCTCACTTGTCGTATTTCTTTCCAGATCATTTATAAATATATTGAAAAGTAAGGGTCCCAATACAGATCCCTGAGGCACTCCACTGGCCACTCCCTTCCACTGAGAAAATTGTCCATTTAATCCTACTCTCTGTTTCCTGTCTTTTAGCCAGTTTGCAATCCATGAAAGGACATCGCCACCTATTCCATGTCTTTTTACTTTTCCTAGAAGCCTCTCATGAGGAACTTTGTCAAACGCTTTCTGAAAATCCATGTATTCTACCGTACATCTACCGGTTCACCTTTATCCTAATGTTTATTAACTCCTTCAAAAAGGTGAAGCAGATTTGTGAGGCAAGACTTGCCTTGGTTAAAGCCATGCTGACTTTGTTCCATTAAACCATGTCTTTCTATATGTTCTGTGATTTTGATGTTTAGAACACTTTCCACTATTTTTCCTGGCACTGAAGTCAGGCTAACCGGTCTGTAGTTTCCCGGATCGCCCCTGGAGCCCTTTTTAAATATTGGGGTTACATTTGCTATCCTCCAGTCTTCAGGTACAATGGATGATTTTAATGATCGGTTACAAATTTTTACTAATAGGTCTGAAATTTAATTTTTTAATTCCTTAAGGCCCGAGGATGACAGCTATCAAAAGAAAGTAATGTGTTCCTATCCGTCTCTTTACGGTAAATAGTGGTAGTAAAATGACCATCGTGTACAGAAATTAAAATATCTAAGAAAGCAATTTGTGAGGGATGAATACAAAAATCTAACTGAATATTATTATCACATGAATTAAGCCAATCAAGGAACAAAAAGAATTATACATCAGTCCCCTGCCATATAAGAAAAATATCGTCAATGAACCGACGCCATAATAATACAAAATGAAACCATTCAGACGGATATACAAAAATTTCTTCAAAACGAGCTACAAAAGGCAAGCCAAACTGGGGTCCGTGGTTGGGACTAAATTCTTTTTCTGCACTTTTCTTTGGGGATATTATTGAAGTGCAGCGTTTGCTCTTTTGTGTTTTGGGTTGGTAATTGAAGTCTCCCATTATTACTGCGATACCAATTTGGTTAGCTTCCCTAATTTCTCTTAGCATTTCACTGTCCATCTCACCATCTTGACCAGGTGGATGGTAGTATACTCCTATCACTATAGTCTTCCCCGACACACAAGGGATTTCTACCCATAAAGATTCAATTTTGTATTTAGTCTCATGCAGAATGTTTATCCTGTTGGACTCTATGCCATCCCGGTCATAAAGTGCCACACCTCCTCCCGGGTGCTCCTCTCTGTCATTGCAATATAATTTGTACCCCGGTAGTGCACTGTCCCATTGGTTATCCTCTTTCCACCATGTCTCTGAGATGCCAATTAAGTCTATGTCATTCACTGCTATACATTCTAATTCTCCCATCTTCCTTCTTAGACTTCTGGCATTAGCATACAAACATTTCAAAGTTTGTTTTTTGTTTGTATTTTCATTCTGCTTTTTAATTGATAGGGATAAGTTAGAATATTTTAGCTCAGGTGAGTTTTTAGTTACAGGGGACTACTTTTTCTTATTATTGGAACCTCACTGTTTGGATGCCCTAATTCTAATGCATCATTAGTATCCTTTGAAGATACCTCTCTCCGAACCATGCACTGCTGAGTGATTGTCGGCTTTCCCCTTTGTTCTAGTTTAAAAGCTGCTCTGTCTCCTTTTGAAAGGTTAGCGCCAGCAGTCTGGTTCCACCCTGGTTAAGGTGGAGCCCATCCCTTCGGAAGAGACTCCTCCTCCCCCAAAAGGTTCCCCAGTTCCTAACAAAACTTGCACCATCGTCTCATCCACGCTTTGAGACTCCGGAGCTCTGCCTGCCTCTGGTGAGCTGCGCATGGAACAGGGAGCATTTCAGAGAATGCTACCCTGGAGGTTCTGGATTTAAGTTTTCATTTACCTTTCATTTTAGCTATTGCACACTCTGTATAGTTAGTTAATAGGGATTTAAGTATGATTTAGAGGGTAATTTTGAAACTGGCAATAGGGCTTGCAGTCCCATAAGCTCACCGATCTTCCCTTTTAGAATGAGGGCTGGTTCTCATTAAGCAAGTGCAAATTACCTATGTACTGTTTCCCTGCATTTAAGCAGGTGCAAAGTATTAGGGATGTGCATTTGTTTTAAACACATGAATAAAATGGGATCAAACAGATAAACATAAATTGGAATCTAAGAGAGAATCCTCAGTTCTCAGGTGGTTGCCAGAAAACCTCTGGTAAAAGCATTGATGGCATTATGTAAATCCTCCTATTTCAGGTACGCTGTCAATATTAACAAACCAATGAATTCAGGAATGCAGGGTCAAAGCATTCTGTTACAGTCTGCAACACTGCACCACTGGTGCTTCTCCTCCTCTTCACTTGGGACAGCTTCCTGGATAACCCCTTCCTTGCGTGCCATTCTCTTATCTCTCCCACAGGCCAACTCTTTAGGGAGGGACCCTTTTATCCTGGGGTCTAACTCCAGGTCCTGATGGTTTAGAATTTCTCCTCTCCTTCTGTGTCTCTTTCAGTGTGGTCTAATACTCTGTACCCTCAATGGAGTCTCTGGCTTATTTAAATAAATAAATAAATAAATAAATAAAGGAGAAATAGCACACTTCAATGACAAATATCAGGAAAAAGGACTGGAAAGTAAATAAATATGCAGGTATCCATAAAATAATCATCCACAAATAAATGAATACATTAAAATTTAATTTTAATAAAATATAAACACATAACAATAATAATACAACTATCAATAAATAAAGATAAAAAAAAATCCTGACACGATCATGTTTTGGCAGCATCTGCTTCAGGGAATAAAAGTATTCATCATCAGATACAGTAAGAGAAGAGAAGCCCAAGTATACAAATCTACAAATCTCTTCAAGTTCCAGACTTCACACTAAATCATTTTAGTACACGCTTTATGAAAAAAAGAAATGAAAAAAAAAGAAACTAAACAATGAAATGAAAAAGGGAACATTCACAGCTGTAGTTAACAGCAGAGCTTTAGTTCTGTTGTGCTTGGAGGTGGACCCTTGTTCTGGAGCAGTGTAGGGCGGCTCCCTGGTCAGACCCAGGAAGCACCTGAAACCAGGAGGCGGAGCACAGGAGGAGACAGAGGCTAGCTGGAGCTTCACCACTGAAAGCCCGCGGTCCCCCCGGGTAGAGCCCTTGCAGACCCAGGCCGCTTGGACTTAGGTGGGTCTCGCAGGGACTCCCAGAAAGGAAGTTCAAAGGTGTGCCACCAGGATCAAGGGTGCGCAGTCGATGTCTAGACTGGTGGCCTTAGGGATCAAGGAAGGCCAGTACATTGTGTGAGATAAGGCTAGGATCAGGGCCAGAATCAAGTTGGCATGGCCAGAAATAGCAGAGGTTGTTCCAATGATCATAAGAAATTGCCATGCCTGGTCAGACCAAGGGTCTGTTGGAGGCATCCTGCCTCCAACAGAGGCCAAACCAGGCCATAAGAACCTGGCAATTACCCAAACACTAAGAAGATCCTATGCTACTGATACAATTAATAGCAGTGGCTATTCCTTAAGTAAACTTGATTAATAGCCATTAATGGACGTCTCCTCCAATAACTTATCCAAACCTTTTTTGAACCCAGCTACACTAACTGCACTAACCACATCCTCTGACAACAAATTCCAGAGCTCTATTTTGCTTTGTGAAAAATAATTTTCTCTGATTAGTCTTGAATGTGCTACTTGCTAACTTCATGGAAAGCCCCCTAGTCCTTCTATTATTCGAAAGTGTAAATAACCGATTCACATCTACTCATTCAAGACCTCTCATGATCTTAAAAACCTCTATCATACCCCCCCTCAGCCATCTCTTCTCCAAGCTGAACAGCCCTAACCTCTTCAGCCTTTCCTCATAGGGGAGCTGTTCCATCCCCTTTATCATTTTGGTTGCCCTTCTCTGTACCTTCTCCATCACAACTATATCTTTTTTGAGATGCGGCAACCAGAATTGTACTCAGTATTCAAGGTGCAGTCTCACCTTGGAGCAATATAGAGGCATTATAACATCTTCCATTTTATTAACCATTCCCTTCCTAATAATTCCTAACATTCTGTTTGCTTTTTTGACTGCTGCAGCACACTGAGCCGATGATTTCAAAGTATTATCCACTGTGATGCCTAGATCTTTTTCCTGTGTGGTAGCTCCTAATATGGAACCTAACATCATGTAACTACTTCCCTATATGCAATAGAGATGAGCTTCATTTTTCTGGCTCGGGTTCGGTTTCGGTTCGGGCACTTCGTGAGAACTCGTTTTCCCACGGATTGTTTTTTGCCAAAAATGAAACTGGAACCCGAATCGGGAACCAGAAAAATGAATTTAAAAACCCCATGAATTGGGAAAAAGCCCGTGAATCAGGAAAAAACCCCCACCCCAACCCTTAAATTTAGCTTTCTTACACCCCCCACCCCCACCATCCCGATCCCTCCTCAAGAGTTACTAAAAGTCCCTGGTGGTCCAGCGGGTGTCCCACAAGCGATCTCTCCCTCCATGCCATCAGGCTGTCGGGTCTGCTATGACTCAAAATGGTGCAGATAGCCTTGCCCATATGATGTCACAGGGGCTACCGGTGCCATTGGTCAGCCCCTGTCACATGGTAGGAGCATGTGGCAGCCGACAGCCCTAGTGCAAGAGATCACTCTGGACCTCCACTGGACCTCCAGGGACTTTTGGCAAGTCTTGTGGGGGACTTCTGACCTCCCCAAGACTTGCCAAATGTCCCTGATGGTCCAGCAGGGGTCCGGAATGATCTCCTGCACTTGGGCCTTCGGCTGCCAGTATTCAAAATGGTGCTGACAGCCTTGCCTTTACGATGTCACAGGGGCTACCGGTGCCATTGGTCAGCCCCTGTCACATGGTAGGAGTATGTGATAGGGGCTGACCAATGGCACCGGTCTGCAAAGTGCTATTGTACAGACTTAACTACACCTTTTTCAGTAGTGTGATAGCTTGCATTATGGGGTGGTAAGGTAGTAGTGCATTCTCCTGAAAGGCCGAGAGAGAAAGAGAGAGACTGACAGATGGACTAACTAGCCATAATGTCCTTTCCCTAGATAGGTATTTGTATCCCTATGGATACTATGGGAGGCCCATCTAGTAACTTGAGTTGAGGTTTAGGTATTAGTGTAGGGGTTAGTGTAGGGAGTCTTCCTGTTTAAAGCCCTCCAAATTATCCTCCAGAAAATTTGTAGGTATGATGTCAGCCAAGGTGGCACTTCTGGAACTCAGCTCCTCCGTGGCATCCTTGAAGGGCTACAGGATTTTTACCAGCTGACTCATAACTAACCAATCATGATGCCCTAGGGGACTGTGCACACCTATGTACATTGCCACAGAAAGTTCATGAAGGGGTATCTGCTGCTCCACTAACCTCTGCATCATCATATAGGTGGAATTCCACTGGGTGGAAATGTCTTGAATGAGATGCTTGTGAGGCATCTCCAAATCAGTCTGCTTTTGTCGGAGAACCTGCCCTGCCTTCACACTTCTGTGGAAGTGTGCTGCTATGTTCCTGCACTTGTGTATTAACGTATGCAGGTATTCATTGTCTTGGTCACTGGACCCCAACCCCAGATCTGACTTCACTACTAGGTGCAGAGTGTGTGTGCAAAACATTGAATGTTCTGAAAGACCCATCGGATATTGCCTTCACCTTGTTTGCTCCATTGTCTGTGACAAAGAACCCTGACTGAATATTCCTGTCTTGCTGGTGTAGTTGTCAGACTGTCAGCATCTGTCTGATGCATGCTAGAATATTGGCTGAGGTATGGGCATCATCCGTCAGGTGGGTGTGCAGTAAAGCCGACCTCCACCCTGATACTTGTTCACTAATAGAGCTGCTGCCTGCCACTGCTTCAGCCAGGTCCCACCAGTGTGCTGTCAGGAAGAGATAAGAGTGTGCAGCATTCATGGTGGTCCAGATATCGCAGGTTAAATGCACACTCCCCTGTGCTTTAGCTAGCAGTGCTTGGATGCAACTACAACACTGGTTGTACAGACTAGGGATGACCTTTCTGCTAAATGTGGTTCTGGAGGGGACTTTGTAATTTGGAACTAAGACCTTCAGCAAATGCTTGAAACTCACATTCTCCACTATCTGCAAGGGCTGGTCATCAAGGGCAATCATTTCCCCAATGCTCCTGATTACAACTTTTGAGGCTGCCTGCCTCCTTCCCCGGGATAGCAGTACCGAACACTACCCCATTTCCTCCATGGTGGGTTGTCACTTCTGCCACATGGCAGGGGGCTGCTGGCCTGCCACCTGACTGGTAGAAGGGGCTGAGGGCATGGGGTGATTCTGCTCCTTTTCCACCATTTTACGCTGACTGGAAAAAGGGGTCCCCTGACTGGTAATGCCACCATCCCCAGATGGCAGTACTATTGGTTGTTGCTTCTGCATATGATGCATCATGCCAAAATTAGTTAGATGTCCCATTTACTTGCCTCTACTATTAGCCCTGGCACAGTAATTACACTGAGAAAAACGCGAGTCCTCCGTCACTTTAAAGTGGCTCCAGATCACAGATTTCTTTTGTGATCCATTCTCTATAGCCTTCGGGGTGGATGTTGGCACTTGATCTGAGAAGCAATGCCAGGGGCATCATTCACACTCTATGCTTGCGCTGACTGCTCTTCCTCCTCCTCCTCATCAGTTTCATCTCTCTCCTGCAGCACTGAAGTGGAGGCTAAGACCAAACTAACTAATCTTCCTAAACCTTCTTCAGCTATTCTTCCATTTCTGATGATGATAATCCCACACAAGATGATTCTTCATTGGAATCAGAAGCAAACCATGCCTATGCTACATTGTCAATGTAGTCTGCTGTCACACTGCTGCTTTTGGGTGTCGCCCTTTTGTCTTGCATGTCTGTCTCCCCTTCCCTCACCTCCAAATTACAGGGTCAGAAACAGGTGGTAGCGATACATCATCTTTAAATTTCAGTATTTTTCAGATGGAACTGCCTGACCCTCCAGAGATTTTAGATTGGAAAAAGTCCCTTTTTAACTTTAATGGGGGACTGGCACTGCCTTTTGAAGTGCCTCCTCTGCCAGTCCTAATCACTCGACCACGTCTAGCATTCCCTGACATCATGGATTTAATGTCACTGCCTACCAGGGTTTTCAATTAAAAAAGTTATTTCCAAAAGAGGCCTACTGCGGATTTGGCATCAGAGTGCACCGCTGTCCCAATATATGTGAGTCTGCAAAACTGCCCACTGACACTCTGTGCACTGCCTTCTTGACTTAAAAAACCACTGCTATACCATATATATGAGTCTGCAAAACTGTCCACTGATGCCCAGTGCACTGCCTTCTTGGCTTAAAAGAACACTGCTGCCCCAATATATGTGAGTCTGCAAAACTGCCCACATGCCCAGAGCACTACCTTCTTGGCTTAAAAGAGCACAGAGAGACAGTCTGATTTCAATAAAAAAAAATCTGCAGTTAACAAAAAAGCCTGGCTTGGTACAGCAGTAAAAATGAAGAAATATCTTTTTCAATGGAAAACTCTATCAAACTAGCTAGAAATTGAATATATTTACCACCCACAACACCCAAATCCTGCTTGCAGCCTACCCCAGGGGGTAAAATATTAAAATAAGCAGCAAAATGCCACTGCTAGCAATTTGTCTCAGTGGGACAGACAGAGAGACCATGTGAGATCAATAAAAAAAAATGTGGTCAAAAAAAGCATAGCTACCTGGGGCAATGCAGCAAAATCGAACAAATATCTTTTTCAATGGAAAATTCTATCAAAGTAGCTAGCAATTGAATACAGATTTGAGACGCTCAGACTAGCTCTGAGTACAGCCACCTCCACGGACCATCCCCACAAAAAAAGAGCATGACACGCTGCGTTCTTAACCTATAAATAGTATAGCATCATCAGGAACAGTGTCACAGAGCATTGAGTGAGAGCGGCGATTGGCTGCATTAGAAAAATGCTGTTACGCTTGGGCTCTGGTCAGGAGTCGTGAACACCACCCAGCAGGGTGGCTCCAGGTGGAGAGAGACAGGAAGCTAGAAACAGTGTCAGGTTCCAGGCTGGGTCAGGGCAGGCAGCAAGTATCAGAGTCTGGGTTCAGGCTGGGTTAGGCAGGCGGCAAGTAGCAGTGTCTGGGTCCAGGCTGGGTCAGGGCACAGTAAGCAGGGCAAGGCAGGTCAGAAGGCCCGTAGGCCACACACACACACACAGAAGGCCCGTAGGCCACACACCAATAGCGGGGCAAGGCAGGTCAGAAGGCCCATAGGCCACACACACACAGAAGGCCCGTAGGCCACACACCATAAGCGGGGCAAGGCAGGTCAGAAGGCCCGTAGGCCACACACATACACACAGAAGGCCCGTAGGCCACACACCATAAGCGGGGCAAGGCAGGTCAGAAGGCCCGTAGGCCACACACATACACACAGAAGGCCCGTAGGCCACACACCATAAGCGGGGCAAAGCAGGTCAGAAGGCCCGTAGGCCACACACACACAGACAGAAGGCCCGTAGGCCACACACCGTAAGCAGAGCAGGCAGGTCAGAAGGCCCGTAGGCCACATATACACAGAAGGCCCGTAGGCCACACACCGTAGTCAGGGCAAGCAGGTCAGAAGGCCCGTAGGCCACACATACATAGAAGGCCCATAGGCCACACACCGTAAGCAGAGCAGGCAGGTCAGAAGGCCTGTAAGCCAGGTAAGAAAAGCGAGGAAGAAGGCCCGAAGGCCACGCAAGGCAAGGAAAGGCCCGAAGGCCGCGCAGGGCTAGAGCAGGGAGCCCAGGTGAGCTCAATGCCGAAGCACCGAGGGAACTGTCAGGCAGGGTTATAAGGGCCAACCCAGAACATAGAGTGGACAGGGGAGATGGCCTGGGCCTGTCAGGAGAGCCAGCACTAGAGGGACCCCTGGTGGTGAGGCGGTTGCACTGCAGCCAAAACTGTAACAGTACCCCCTCCGCAAGGCCTCCCCCTCCTCCTGGGTCCCATCTTAGCAGGGGGTACTCAAAAATGAAATCAGACCCCTCCGAGGGCAGCAACAGCTGGAGCAATTCAACAGGCTCAGATGGCTGAGTCAGAAAGTCTGTTAGTGGTACCAGTTTGAGCCCCTCCGGGGGTGGCAGCAGGACCGGTTTGGCAGGCTCGTCTCGGGGTAGTGCAGCAGGCTCGGGCCCCTTTCGGGATGAAACAGCAGGCTGGAACACCTCTCCGGGCATTGTAGCAGGCTTGGACCCCTCTCGGGGTGATGAAGCAGGCTTGGATCACTCTTGGGGCGATGCAGCAGGCTTGGATCCCTCTTGGGGCGATGCAGCAGGCTCGGCCCCCTCTTGGGGTGATGTAGCAGGCTCGGCCCCCTCTTGGGGTGATGCAGCAGGCTTGGATCCCTCTTGGGGCGATGCAGCAGGCTCGGCCCCCTCTTGGGGTGATGCAGCAGGCTCGGCCCCCTCTTGGGGTGATGCAGCAGGCTTGGCCCCCTCTTGGGGTGATGCAGCAGGCTCGGCCCCCTCTTGGGGTGATGCAGCAGGCTCGGCCCCTTCTCGGGGCGATGAAGCAGGCTCGGACCCCTCTCGGGGCGATGAAGCAGGTTCGGACCCCTCTCGGGGCGGTGAAGCAGGCGTGGATCCTCCTCGGGGCGATGCAGCAGGCGTGGATCCTCCTCGGGGCGATGCAGCAGGCTCGGCCCCCTCTTGGGGTGATGCAGCAGGCTCGGCCCCCTCTTGGGGTGATGTAGCAGGCTCGGCCCCCTCTTGGGGTGATGCAGCAGGCTTGGATCCCTCTTGGGGCGATGCAGCAGGCTCGGCCCCCCTCTTGGGGCGATGCAGCAGGCTCGGCCCCCTCTTGGGGCGATGCAGCAGGCTCGGCCCCCTCTTGGGGTGATGTAGCAGGTTCGGACCCCTCTCGGGGCGATGAAGCAGGTTCGGACCCCTCTCGGGGCGATGAAGCAGGTTCGGACCCCTCTCGGGGCGTTGTAGCAGGTTTGGACCCCTTTCGGGGCGATGAAGCAGGCTGGGTCCCCTCTCGGGGTGATGCAGCAGGCGTGGATCCTCCTCGGGGCGATGCAGCAGGCGTGGATCCTCCTCGGGGTGATGCAGCAGGCTCGGCCCCCTCTTGGGTGATGCAGCAGGCTCGGCCCCCTCTTGGGGTGATGTAGCAGGCTCGGCCCCCTCTTGGGGTGATGCAGCAGGCTCGGCCCCATCTTGGGGTGATGTAGCAGGCTCGGCCCCCTCTTGGGGTGATGCAGCAGGCTTGGCCCCCTCTTGGGGTGATGCAGCAAGCTCGGCCCCCTCTTGGGGTGATGCAGCAGGCTTGGCCCCCTCTTGGGGCGATGTAGCAGGCTCGGCCCCCTCTTGGGGCGATGTAGCAGGCTCGGCCCCCTCTTGGGGCGATGCAGCAGGCTTGGCCCCCTCTTGGGGTGATGCAGCAGGCTTGGATCCTCCCCGGGGCGATGCAGCAGGCTTGGCCCCCTCTTGGGGTGATGCAGCAGGCTTGGCCCCCTCTTGGGGCGACGCAGCAGGCTTGGCCCCCTCTTGGGGCGACGCAGCAGGCTCAGATGGCAGAGCAGCAAGGTTAGAAGCAGTGCACATAGAAGACACAGATTGCACTGCTGTGGGCTTGATACCCCGAGCCAAACTCTGAGGCTCCTTATTTTGTTTCTGGAGGAGCAGTTTAGAGAAGGCACAGGCAGTTCTAGGACGTCTAGGGAATGTGCTCGTTAGTGTCTCAACAGCAGCTGTGGGAAGCAGAGCCCTGCTAGAGTTAATCAACTCTCTCTGTTTGAGAGAAACCTGTTCCTGAGGCTCTAGCACTGGTGTCACAGAAACCTTCTTGGCCAGGTAAGTCCTGGGTTTTTCTATCCACAAACTGCCAGCTAAAATGTCTGTTTTAGTGGAGCCAGAAGCAGAATACCGGTTAGGAGAGCTGATTGTTTTTTCTAATGGAACAGCTGATCCTAAAGCAGAACAACGGGGGCAGGGTTGCCTGGTGGTAACAGACACGGAAGACAGGAGCATTTCCACCACCCTGGTTTAGGATTTAAACAATTTAAACATTCCTGATAGACTGAGACGTTCCTCTTATGACAACCACTGCATACCCAGTGTTCTTGGTCTGAGAGTTGACATGCAAGACAGTTCTTGTAACTGAGATAGTTCAAGTCTGGCAACAAGCACAGACATAAAAACTTGGAGGCTGAGGCATAATGTGAGTAGAGGTAAAAGAAAAATTGGCTCACCGGTAGTACCAAGACCTATCTCTTCCCCTGGAAAATTGATGGCTTCGGCATACTGTTACGCTTGGGCTCCGGTCAGGAGTCGTGAACACCACCCAGCAGGTTGGCTCCAGGTGGAGAGAGACAGGAAGCTAGAAACAGTGTCAGGTTCCAGGCTGGGTCAGGGCAGGCAGCAAGTATCAGAGTCGGGTTCAGGCTGGGTTAGGGCAGGCGGCAAGTAGCAGTGTCTAAGTACAGGCTGGGTCAGGGCAGGGCTGGCAGTCAGCAGTGTCTGGGTCCAGGCTGGGTCAGGGCACAGTAAGCAGGGCAAGGCAGGTCAGAAGGCCCCGTAGGCCACACACACACACACACAGAAGGCCCGTAGGCCACACACCAATAGCGGGGCAAGGCAGGTCAGAAGGCCCATAGGCCACACACACACAGAGGCCCGTAGGCCACACACCATAAGCGGGGCAAGGCAGGTCAGAAGGCCCGTAGGCCACACACATACACACAGAAGGCCCGTAGGCCACACACCATAAGCGGGGCAAGGCAGGTCAGAAGGCCCGTAGGCCACACACATACACACAGAAGGCCCGTAGGCCACACACCATAAGCCGGGCAAAGCAGGTCAGAAGGCCCGTAGGCCACACACACACAGACAGAAGGCCCGTAGGCCACACACCGTAAGCAGAGCAGGCAGGTCAGAAGGCCCGTAGGCCAGGTAAGAAAAGCGAGGAAGAAGGCCCGAAGGCCGCGCAGGGCTAGAGCAGGGAGCCCAGGTGAGCTCGATGCCGAAGCACCGAGGGAACTGTCAGGCAGGGTTATAAGGGCCAACCCAGAACATAGAGTGGACAGGGGAGATGGCCTGGGCCTGTCAGGAGAGCCAGCACTAGAGGGACCCCTGGTGGTGAGGCGGTTGCACTGCAGCCAAAACTGTAACAAATGCTTAGCTCTGATTGGTTGCACTCTCGTCTCCTTGCCAACCTGTCTGACCCACTCTATGACCATGGAGTGGAGGAGTAGCCTAGTGTTTAGAGCACCATATGATATGGTGCTATCGCATGAGAAAAGCCCTGTTAATGCATGCGATAGCACCATATCGTATGGTGTAATGCAAATCCGAAAAGAGGAGGAGTTAGGGGTGGGATTTGCCAGCTCTTCGCATAGGTAATTAGCATAAACCATGCCCCTTTTGCTATCGCATGCGATACTTATCCCATTTTGATAAATCCAGGCCTTAGATTGTAAGCACTTTGGGATAGGGAAATACCTCCAGTACCTGAATGCAAATCCACTTTGAAGTGCTGAAAAAGTGCAAAAAGCAGAATATAAATCTAAAATAAATGACAGGGCTCTGAGGTCACTTAGGACTCACAGGAAAGGGCTGGTTTTTGCTATGGATACTCCCACATGGCCTTCTCCTATTTCAAATGGCTGCTAAGAAATCACTGTGAGCCAAAAGAATGAAGCTAATATGATATGTTTTATTCGTGGGGGATCTGGATGCATTTCGAGAACCCACAATACAACAAATAGGGACTTATGCATTGCGGATTGCACATTTGTTGAAAATGAATGCACATCCCTATAGGAAACCCAGATCACAAAGCTGTAAAAATCATTATCAAAATCTTGAATTTGGACCTGTACTCCACTGGGAGCCAATGCGGCTTCTTCAGAACAGATGTAATGTGACCAAATTTCTTGACAGCAGTCTTGCTGCGATGTTTTGAAGGAACTGAAGTTATTTCATGCTAGTATACATAATACCCTGATAAAGTTTATTACAATAGTCAAGTGGATTGGTGACAAAAAGAAGAACTATGAGGGCAAGATCTTTTTTTGTGGTGAAACAGGCAAAGTTGACAAATGTAACACAAATATCTAAATGAAGATTGGACCACAGCTGTAATGTAGTCATGCATTGTCAAATCCATTTTGATTCTGATAAAATAGGAAATGGTAAGATTTTTCTCCAGTTGACTGGGCCATCGAAGCTCAGACTTAAGTGAGTTTAGCTTTAATTTGAATTGATATAGTTAATCCTTAACTGCACTCCAGCAATCGCTGTTAAGCACCATGGTCCTGTCCAGCCCCAAATGAACAAGTATCTGGAAAGCAAAAAATTGGCAATCAAAGTTAAACTCCTGGATAACAAACATCAAGGGGACAAATACACATTAAAGACAAACCAAACTGAGCCTTGCAGAACTCCACAAAAAATGTTTTTGAAAATGAATAGTAAGATTCCCAAGACAACGACTGAGAACAGTAGGAAGAAATATGAAGTAAACTAAGACAGCACCGAGACTGAAAGTCCAACTTTTTCTAAATACTGCAGAAAATGATGTCCAAATCAGTTAAATAAAACAGAAAATCAAATCTTTAATTATCCTGGCTCTAGGGATTCTGGTGTAAGGGTTTGACTACCCCCCCCCCCCAACAAAAAAAAAAAGCTTTTGGGTGTTAGTCAATCCTTTATACCGGAATCCCTAGATTAGCATTCTTTTTGTGTTTTTCTGTGAATGTTTTAACATGAGACTCTCCTCGATCTTGAGAGATGTGGGTATAAATTGGTTAAGTAAATATACAGGCATAAGTGTCCTGAATCTGAGTAAATGCTATTTTATAAACAACAAAAGTATGCACGTATTTATGGTTTCATGTGCACATTTACTGGCACAAAAAAGGGGAGGCCTAGGCACGTTCTGGGATGGGGTCAAGAGGTATATGCAGAAGTTGCTATTTTATAAGAGATAGACATGAGTACCATTAGCCAATTTATTTGTACAATTTTACACCTGCTACTTGATTTGGGCAAGTGAAATCAGGCGACTGCTGTCTGCCATCTACGTTTGGGTGAACTGGGGGGTGCTCAGGGTGAAGTACCAGAGAGTTTAGGTGAACTGGAGATGGATTGGGTGAACTGGTGGAGGTATTGGCAAACTGGTGACTTCAAATACATCTAAATATTTTAAAATATAGCTGCCTCTGTGTATAAATTAGAGTTTAATGCATAGTGTTATACTTTTTTGCACGTAAAATATAAGCACATTTGTTAACAAAACAGGTCAACTAAGTGCTTTCATTGCATTTCAAATATTTGTGTTTACTGAAACATAAACGTGTACTTTCAGAGCTGAACAACGCTGTATTTTATAAATTGTGCAGCAATCCATTGCAGTGTGTAAAATAGTAGAATAAATCTCCAATTATGCATGCAAATCCAGTAATGGGAATAGGTTTGAAAGTTATCCTCTCTCTGTATAGCATCCTTTATCTAGTGTGAAAAAAATAATCTGAGCATGCACATTAAACTTTATTGAATAATCCTCTTAATACTGTATAAATATGAAACCAGTATATGTATATTTTCAATGTATAGAATAAGTGTATCTAGTATAATTGACAGTATGTGAGAGAAGGGAATCAACTCAAGTCTAAGGTAATGCAACCAGAATTAAATAGGTCAGACTAGATGGGACTTATGTTCCATATCTGCTGTCACATTTTATGTTAGTATTGTGTTGTTCTTCATAATGAATAAATATAGAATGAAATAAATACAAGCTGTAATTTTAAAGTACAAATGCTCTCAGTTTATAAAAGATTTTGCCTACTGTATCTCTGATACCCTTAGTGGTTGGATTTGGATGCATCAGGTTGGTATTTATTTATTTATTTAACAGCTTTTCTATACCGACATTAGAATGCACATCATATCGGTTTACATCACAACAATAGATGGAAAATACAGAGAACAGGGAGAGGGGAGGGGGACAACAAGAGTACAAGTTGCAACAACAGCACTGCAGATGGAGGGGACTCTGTTGTTGAGCCTGAGAGGTAGAAATAGAGAGGTAGCATATTAACGTAATACTTAGAGTGGGAGGATGTTAGCTGCATGGCGAGGTGGTGTAATGGGGTGCGTAGCTCTAGTCTGGGAAAGCCTGGTAGAAAAGCCAGGTCTTTAGCATTTTCTTGAATTTAAAGGGGCAGGCCTCAAGGTGGAGGTGTGTGGGTAGAACATTCCAGTGAGTGGGGCCCACAGTTGATAGAGCACGGTCCCTTGTTGTTGTGAGTCGGGCATTTTTGAGGGGTGGGATATGTAGGGTACCTTTAAGGTTTGCTCTGCTAGGGCGGGAAGAGTGTGTGTATCGGAGGGGTTCGCTGAGCCAGGATGGATTGTTTTTGTGGATGGACTTGTGTATAATGGTGAGGGTCTTAAATAGGATACGTGATGGGATGGGGAGCCAGTTGAGGTCTTGAGGAGGGGGTTATGTGGTCTGATTTTCGTGCGTTCAAGATAATTCTGGCAGTGGCATTCTGTAGTATTTGGAGGGGTTTGATGGTGGAGTATGGAAGGCCTAGATACAAGGAGTAGGGTAATAGTTTTACAAAATTAGAAATGGAAGCTGAATAATGCATTTTAGTAGGGATGTGAATCGTTTTAGGACGATTAAAATTATCGTCCGATAATTTTAATATCGTCTTAAACCGTTATGGAACACAATACAATAGAGATTCTAACGATTTATCGTTATAAATCGTTGAATCGTGAGCCGGCACACTAAAACCCCTAAAACCCCCCCCCCGACCCTTTAAATTAAACCCCCCACCCTCCCGAACCCCCCCCCAAATGAGTTAAATAACCTGCGGGTCCAGCGGCGGTCCGGAACGGCAGCGGTCCGGAACGGGCTCCTGCTCCTGAATCTTGTTGTCTTCAGCCGGCGCCATTTTCCAAAATGGCGCCGAAAAATGGCGGCGGCCATAGACGAACACGATTGGACGGCAGGAGGTCCTTCCGGACCCCCGCTGGACTTTTGGCAAGTCTCGTGGGGGTCAGGAGGCCCCCCACAAGCTGGCCAAAAGTTCCTGGAGGTCCAGCGGGGGTCAGGGAGCGATTTCCCGCCGCGAATCGTTTTCGTACGGAAAATGGCACCGGCAGGAGATCGACTGCAGGAGGTTGTTCAGCGACGCCGGAACCCTCGCTGAATGACCTCCTGCAGTCGATCTCCTGCCGGCGCCATTTTCCGTACGAAAACGATTCGCGGCGGGAAATCGCTCCCTGACCCCCGCTGGACATCAGGAACTTTTGGCCAGCTTGTGGGGGGCCTCCTGACCCCCACGAGACTTGCCAAAAGTCCAGCGGGGGTCCGGAAGGACCTCCTGCCGTCCAATCGTGTTCGTCTATGGCCGCCGCCATTTTTTGGCGCCATTTTGGAAAATGGCGCCGGCTGAAGACAACAAGATTCAGGAGCAGGAGCCCGTTCCGGACCGCTGCCGTTCCGGACCGCCGCTGGACCCGCAGGTTATTTAACTCATTTGGGGGGGGTTCGGGAGGGTGGGGGATTTAATTTAAAGGGTCGGGGGGGGTTTTAGGGGGTTTAATGTGCCGGTTTTGCGATTTTAGATTTTTAGATTTTTCACGATTTTTCACGATTTTTCACGATATTTTACCCCCCCAAACGGCAACAATACGATCCCCCCCCCCCCAGCCGAAATCGATCGTTAAGACGATCGAGGACGATTCACATCCCTACATTTTAGATGTTCTTTACAAAGTGAAAGAAATGAACACCTTGTGGATATGTTTTTTGTATAAATAAATAAATAAATATACAGATTGTGTCTCTCTGTCTATCTGTGAGCCCTCCCCTCCCCACTGTGTACAAAAGCAACCCAATGGACTCACATGAAACTTGGTGGGTGACATGCTTATATACAGGACCCCCACTGGAGCAGTGCAAGTTGGACCATGCAGAGCTTGTCACATTATGGACTGATCTGGCTAGCTGGCACTTGCTAAGCAAGCAGAATAGATGCAATGGAGATGCACAGGAGAACAATCTGGTGGTTTATTCCACTGTTGTGTGGAAGAAAGAGATTGCAGCCTTTGTGCCTGATGCTAGTCACCAAGAGGACCAAATGTATGCCAACGAAGAACATGGAAGCCTGGGTGGAGAGAAATGAGCTGTGCAGCATGGAATCTTGGACCTGAGGATATGAGAGAATATATGGATGTTCGCAGAGCCATGCCGGTACAAAGGGATAAGGGAGCTGGGAGTAAAGACTGAGGCAATGCAATTCTGGCATTCAGGACAAAGCTTGGTGCATAAAAAAATGTTGTGCATTCCTTCTATGCAACCCCTGGGAGTACAGCCGTTTCAACATGTTGACTGGTGCATGGTAATGCATGGCTGCTTGCCATCCAATCTTTCACTATATTGCACAGTAAACTGAACACAATTTTCTGTTCATTTTTCAACGCGTCCACATAGATTCAAATTCTGCAGGTAAGAACATGCGGACTTTGCACCAATACTCTTTTAGGGGAAAAGTAATAAAGATTTGCACCTGCTTTTTTCTCTGGGTACATTTTCGCTTAGTACAATGTACATAGATTTGAAAAGCTAATTTATGTGTTTCCCTCCCTCTACCTAGCTACACCCCCAAGTTTGCCTACGTTTGGCCAGGATAAAAGTATGTGCTTCGTTTATATCGTGCACATTTTTAACCAGACAAGGGGCAGACAATTTTCCAATTGCCAATTTAAGCAAGCAAATGGATGCTTACCCTGAGAAAATGGCTTCAGAAAGTTGCCCTCTTAATGAAATCTGAAGCTGGTTCTTTTTTTTTTTTTTTTTTTTTTTTTTTTTAAGGGAACTGTTGTTTTTATGCAGCCATGAATCTATTTCACAAGATACTGAAACCTTCAGCTTGAAAATTCCAGTTCAGCCATGGCGATGAGGTTTTTCAATACTTGAAGAAAATGTCACCAACCAGTAACACAGTAATGATTTTGGGCTGAAAAAAATGGAAGAAAGCACAAAGCTCTAAGATTTTCAGCATTTGAAAAGAGGTGAATGGCATAAAGATTAAGCCTCATTTTGTTGGGTAAGAAAAGGGAGATAGTGGAAGAGAGAAAAAAATGTCATATTTGGGATATCTCACATTCCATTTAAAGACTCGTTTCCAGACTCTGTGGTGTTTGCGGCTCAAGGGCACTTTATAACCAGGGCCATGCAAGCCCATTTTGAAAGGGAAACTTCCCAGAGATCTTCCAAGTGAAAATCTGGCAGGGGGGTGGGACTGTGGGAAATCCGTACCTCTTGAAATTTGTGCATGTGCTTCACCGCCCCCACCTTAACCTCACCCACTGTATTGGCCCTTTCCCTCAAGGAGAAAAGTAAACATACTTTGGATGATGCATGTACTTTTCCCTGCATGGTAAGAGGAACATTTCAAAGGTATTTTTTTTTTTGCAAACACCCATGGAAATACCTTTGAAAATTGCCCCCCTCCACCCATAGAATTTCAGTCATTTTAAACTACAGTACTAGGGCTGAATTTCAGCTAGTCTTTGAGACAGCATTGTGTTTCCATATACAGTATCTTGTATAATATATAATAATGATACAGAGACTAAAGAAGTAGAGCCTCAGGATGTTTCTAATATGGTTAATGTATTGCAAATTAAACTGCTGAAAAGTCCCAAAGACACAGACATCTGAACATATTACTGCAGCTGAAACTAAGATGTGATTTTTCACTAAACTAATTTTGGTTCTGTAATGAGGCCAGCATATAGATTAAAGCACCATTTGCCATCATTCTACAATATATAAGTACTTGAGCGCATAGCATTCTATCTTTCACTAAAGGCATGTCTAAGACATCAATCTTCTCTGAGATGATTTTGCTTTGTTCACCACATCCCCCTATATCCATCAATATGGCAAGCAGTTAAAAGTATGCAGTAATCTAGCTTCATTAAAGTACCCCAAATTGAATATTACATCCAGCAGTAGCACTATCACCTTGACTGCATAAGTACATTAATTCAGTATTTTAACTTATCATTTCTAATTATACCATTTGTCTCAGTTAATTTCATCTACTTATTAATCTGTAGTTTCTGGGTATCTTTTATAGGGATGTGCATTCATTTTTCATGAATTAGGCAAAATTCATATTTTGTGTTAGTGTGCACTAACAGAGTTACTGTGCACTGCATATCTCCTAGTGCGCAGTAATACCAATTAGTGTGCACTTTTTCTAGCTACGAACTCCTCTAATTGATACTTTTTAAATTTAAGTTGCATTTTTTGTGTGCACTAACATTAGTTACAGCGCCCTACTATATACTTAGTGCACTGTAAGTTCTATTAGGGCGCACTAACTAACCTGTTAGTGCACACTAACGGGCCTTAATGTGCATTATCATCTAGCTAGTGCGCACTATCTCGTTCAGTGTACTGCACATTCATGCTGAGATAGTTGTCGAAAATTGCCGGAAAAAAAAAACGAACCGTGGAAAAACGAAATTTTCCACGAAGCGCCTGATCCGAAGCCCAAATCGTTATCTTTAAACGAAGCACATCTCTAACTTTTATACATGTATAAAAGTACCAATTTTTCTCTTAACCTCAGTTTTTCCATAGTAAAGATCCCAGGATGGTAATTTTCAAATGGGTGCACATGTACATGTGTGCATCAGCAAAGGCCCAGATTTGCAGCAATTTTATAACATACGTGTACAAAAATGCATTGGTTATAAAATAGCCTAGGTATGCATATGTGTGCCCCTAATTTTGCAAATGGGCGCACACATGTGCATACAATCGAGTATGAGCCACGTAAGTGAGGGAATTTAATAACAGGCGTGCATCCATGCCATGACCGGTTTTACCAGTGTATTCCACACATTAAGAAAGGTGGAAAAGAAGGCAAAAACGATTACCAGCATGGTTAAAAGGGGAGGTGAAAGAAGCTATTTTAGCCAAAAGATCTTCATTCAAAAATTGGAAGAAGGATCCAACAGAAGAAAATAGGATAAAGCATAAACATTGGCAAGTTAAATGTAAGCAATCAATATATAAAACAAGAGCTGTGGTTCTTTTGTGCTTGGACAAGTTAAATGTAAGACATTGATAAGACAGCTAAGAGAGAGAATTTGAAAAGGAAGTTGCTGTAGAGGCAAAAAACTCGAGTAAAAACTTTTTTAAATATATCCGAGCGGAAAAGCCTGTGAGGGAGTCCAGTTGGACCGTTAGGATGATCAGAGGGGTTAAAGGTCACTTAGAGAAGATAAGGCCATCGGCGGAAAGATTAAATGATTTCCTTTGCTTCGGTGTTTACTGAAGAGGATGTTGGGGAGGTACCCGTAATTGGAGAAGGTTTTTCATGGGTAATGAGTCAGATGGACTGAAATCAAATCACGGTGAACCTAGAAGATGTGGTAGGCCTGATTGACAAACTGAAGAGTAGTAAATCACCTGGACCGGATTGGTATCACACCCCAGAGTTCTGAAGGAACTAAAAAAATGAAATTTCAGACCTATTAGTAAAAATTTGTAACTTATCATTAAAATCATCCATTGTACCTGAAGACTGGAGGATAGCAAATGTAACCCCAATATTTAAAAAAGGGCTCCAGGGGCGATCCGGGAAACTACAGACCGTTAGCCTGACTTCAGTGCCAGGAAAATAGTGGAAAGTGTTCTAAACATCAAAATCACAGAACATATAGAAAGAACATGGTTTAATGGAACAAAGTCAGCATGGCTTATACCCAGGGAAAGTCTTGCCTCACAAATATCTGCTTTAACTTTTTTGAAGGAGTTAATAAACATGTGGATAAAGGTGAACCGGTAGATATAGTATACTTGGATTTTCAAAGGCGTTTGACAAAGTTCCTCATGAGAGCTTCTAGGAAAAGTAAAAAGTCATGGGATAGGTGGCGATGTCCTTTCGTGGATTGCCAAACTGGCTAAAAGACAGGAAACAGAGAGTAGGATTAAATGGACAATTTTCTCAGTGGAAGGGAGTGGACAGTGGAGTGCCTCAGGGATCTGTATTGGGACCCTTACTGTTCAAATATATTTATAAATGATCTGGAAAGAAATACGACAAGTGAGATAATCAAATTGCAGATGACACCAAATTGTTCAGAGTAGTTAAATCACAAGCAGATTGTGATAAATTGCAGGAAGACCTTGTTGAGACTGGAAAATTGGGCATCCAAAATGGCAGATGAAATTTAATGTGGATAAGTGCAAGGTGAATGCATATAGGGAAAAAACCCATGCTATAATTACACGATGTTGGGTTCCATATTAGGTGCTACAACCCAAGAAAGAGATCTAGGTGTCATAGTGGATAACACATTGAAATTGTCGGTTCAGTGTGCTGCGGCAGTCAAAAAAGCAAACAAAATGTTGGGAATTATTAGAAAAGGAATGATGAATAAAACGGAAAATGTCATAATGCCTCTGTATCGCTCCATGGTGAGACCGCACCTTGAATACTGTGTACAATTCTGGTCGCCGCATCTCAAAAAAGATATAATTGCGATGGAGAAGGTACAGAGAAGGGCTACCAAGATAAGGGGAATGGAACAACACCCCTATGAGGAAAGACTAAAGAGGTTAGGACTTTTCAGCTTGGAGAAGAGACGACTGAGGGGGATATGATAGAGGTGTTTAAAATCATGAGAGGTCTAGAACGGGTAGATGTGAATCGGTTATTACTCTTTCGGATAGTAGAAAGACTAGGGGGCACTCCATGAAGTTAGCATGGGGCACATTTAAAACTAATCGGAGAAGTTCTTTTTACTCAACGCACAATTAAACTCTGGAATTTGTTGCCAGAGAATGTGGTTCGTGCAGTTACTATAGCTGTGTTTAAAAAAGGATTGGATAAGTTCTTGGAGGAGAAGTCCATTACCTGCTATTAAGTTCACTTAGAGAATAGCCACTGCCATAGCAATGGTTACATGGAATAGACTTAGTTTTTGGGTACTTGCCAGGTTCTTATGGCCTGGATTGGCCACTGTTGGAAACAGGATGCTGGGCTTGATGGACCCTTGGTCTGACCCAGTATGGCATTTTCTTATGTTCTTATGTTCATGCAGTTTAGAGCTAGGTTCTCCAATCCCCCCTCTAAGCACTCCCCCCAGTTACTCCAGACCCCTTAAATCCCTCAGGGATGTCTGTATTTTTTTTAAACTTACACCTCCTTCATAGCAGAAGTAAACTTATGCGGCAGTAGACTTGGGCTCATGCACAGGCATAAAGGTATTTGCATGCTCATCTTTTAGCCATGCCCTGGAATGCCCATAGCCCACCCCTGTTTTCGCCAATGCAAGATGTGTGCACATTAGCACATGAACACACATCCCCCTACTTTATAAAATCAGGTGGACACGTGCATGTGCTAGATGCACTGCAATCTCCCGATTTGGCCTGTGCATCTCTTTTAGAATTCAAAAGGGCCAAAATCGGGAGATGGGCACACATCTAGCACTTGTTCCATGTAAAGCCCATTGCTAGTTTTGTTCTTTGTAAACCAACGAGATGTTCCCAACGTACATCGGTATATAAATGCATTAAATAAATAATAAATAAATGCAGTTTCCTCCCAATTTTATAAAATGTGTGGATGCATGCATATTTGCTGATGCACGCACATCTCACATCAGAGAAAAAAGGGGCATGTGTGGGCAGGGAATGGGTGTTCTGGGGCATGGCCAAGAGAAGTGAGCATAAGTATATATGTGCCTGGGTATGTGCTCAAGTGCAGTAACATGTAAATTTACATCTGCTATGGAGTAAGTATAACAAATAAAACAATATACAGGCATCCCTTAGGGTTTTAAGGGGTCTGGGGTAACACGGGCCAGTGCAGGCTAAAGAACCAGGGGAGGCATCTAGACTGGGGGCGAACTGGTAGATGGTGACATTGGTCACTGGGTGTGGTTGCTCAACCTGACTATTATGCAGCTGTGTGTTGCCCACTTTCAAAAGTAGGTCCACACAAAACGCACATCTATGGTTATTTTATAAGATACACGTAAATGTGCACTAGAGATGGTGAATCGTGTGATCGATCGTGCCTTAACGATTCTCATTTCGGCTGGGGTGGGGGGGAATCGGATCGGTCCGCAGTTTTGTGTTGTTTAAATAGCGTGGTAAATCGTAAATCGGGGGAGGGGCGGGGAAAAAAAACCGCACACTAAAACATCCCTAAACCCACCCCGACCCTTTAAAATAAATCCCCCACACTTCCCGAACCCCCCCAAAGATGTCTTGAAATTACCTGGGGTCCAGTGGGAGGGCGGGAGAAAAACCAGCACACTAAAACATCACTAAAACCCACTCCGACCCTTTAAAATACATCCCCCACCCTCCCGAACCCCCCCAAAACTGTCTTAAATTACCTGGGGTCCAGTGGGGGGGTCCTGTTGTGATCTTCCACTCTTTGGCCAGGGGTGCCTTGATAGAAATGTCGCCGGCGCTACCTTTGCCCTGTCATATGACAGGGCAAAGGTAGCGCCCGGCGCCATTATTGGGTTCCTGTCCCCCGACGTCACGAGCGTAGGAGATCGCTCCCCCGGACCCCCGCTGGACACCCAGGACTTTTGGCCAGCTTGGGGGGCCTCCTGACCCCCACAAAAACTTGCCAAAAGTCCAAGCGGGGGTCCGGGGAACGACCTCCTTGCACTCGAATTGTGTTTGCCGTAATGAAAAATGGCACTGGCCGTATGGCAATATGGCCATATGGCCGGCGCCATTTTGGAAAATGGCGCAAGCCGTACGGCAATATTGCCCTGTCATATGACAGGGCAAAGGTAGCGCCGGCGCCATTTCTATCAACGCACCCCGTGGCCCGAGAGTGGAAGATCACAACGGGACCCCCCCCCCCCACTGGACCTCAGGTAATTTAAGACATTTTGGGGGGGTTCGGGAGGGTGGGGGATTTATTTTAAAGGCTCGGGGTGGGTTTTAGGGATGTTTTAGTGTGCCAGTTTTCCCGCCCTCCCCCTTCCCCCGATTTACGATTTTTGACGATAAATTGCGGGAATTCCTATTAAATATCGCCTCTAATGATTTTTGACGATTTAAAATATATCGGACGATATTTTAAATCGTCAAAAAACGATTCACATCCCTAATGTGCACATATGATATAAAATTGCTTCATCTCTAGGCATGCGCCATCAGAAACGTATACAGGTGTGCCCGTTTAAAAGTTACCATACCTTTCTCTAACTGGGGCTCAACTCCAGACCTTGAGCATCACAAAAATGTCTGGTTTGCAGAGTAACTAATCTATACAAATTGTCCTTGTTCTTCAAAATAAAGCAGGGGTGTCTAACTCCAGTCCTCTAGAACCACAAACAGGCCAGGTTTTCAGGCTATCCACAATAAATATGCATGAAATAGAGTTGCATGCACTGCTTCCACTGTATGCAAATCTATCTCATAAATATTTATTGTGGATAACCTGAAAGCTTGGCCTGTTTATATACCCATATACCTGTGTTACTCCCGGCGAATTCAGCACTATTGCACAGTGCAGAATTGCACAGAATTCCCGTCCTGCACAGATTTTCAAATATTTGGCGCAGAATTTGAAGAGAGGCCGCAGTGGGTCATGAGCAGAGTCTAGCTCGCAAAAAAGATTTCACAAGCCTGGCAACCGAAAGCAGAGCACATTGTGCTCATGACAAAGATGACTGAGGCCCAGCAGCATCAAGTGGAGCCCAAAGGTGAAGATGAATGAGGCCTGGCAGCCACAAGCAGAACCCATGCCGCTCATGGCAAGATGAGTGAGACCCAGTGGGCATGACTGGAGCCATCACACTTGTGGTAAAGATGAGTGAGGGCCCAGCGTCTGCGAGCGGAGTCCATCCCTGAAGAGCTGCTTTGCCAGAAGAGGGGAAACAGCATAGGTATAATGTGCAAAGAAAGCATTTTGGGAGAGGGGGTTGAGGGCAGGCCCAGTTGAGAGAGAGGGAGCCGGTTGTGTTGTGTGTGGTGTGTAAGAGGGAGTCTATGTGAAGGTATGGGTGTGTGTGTGCGAGAGAGAGAGAGAGAGTCTGTGTGACGGGATTGTTCTATATAAATGGTTTAATCTTATTAACTACGCTATTCCTTTAATCACAATGTTCTTTGTAAACCTACACTATATAACCACTATGTTCCTTGTAAACCGATACGATGTGCAAACAGTAATCGGTATATAAAAACCACTAAATAAATAAATAAAATAAATAAATGAGAGAGAGAGGGATGGAGCCTGATGATGGACAGTATGAGAGAGGGGCCAAACTCTGGTGGTGGAGGGCTGGGGAGTGAATGATAAAGTGAAAGGAGTTAAGCTTGAAGGGGAAAGATAGTGGAAAGCATAGAAATTGGAGCTTGAGAGTACAGAGTGAAAGAGGTCTGACCAGGAGAGGAAGGAGAGAGGCGGAAGGGACACTTACAGTGCATGTCTCGAAATTCTGCTCAAAATATTTAAAACTCTGCATCTTTGAGCAATAACTTTTCTGCATTATATTTTAATTACTCAAATAATGTGATGTATAATGTTATTTTGTCCAATATAAAGTATTTCAGAATTTTGCAGAATTTAACATTTTTGTGGCAGAATTTTAAATTTGTTTGTGCAGAATTCCCCCAGGAGTAATGTGTATATGGGTGCACAGTAAATTACTGCTGGTATTATAGAACTTCATGCAAATGATATGCACAATTATAAAATATGAGTGTTAGGATTTGTGGGTTTTGTGGACCCTTGGCCCGAGGTGAGGGTTGGTATCACCTGTGGGGAGGAGTCACCATCGGGAGGCAAGGTCAGGTGCAGCAGTAGTGTGTAGAGAGCATCCCGTGTTGTAGCCACGTGATTGCAGGAGCTAGTGGAAAGGAGTCTGTGGGAAGTCCTGAGGAGCGAGGAGACTCAGTTCAGAGGGACCCCACAGTATACAGACTAGACTGGAGAGCAAGTGCCAGAGCAAGGACCTCTGAGAGAGCAGCGCTAGGCAGTGCCTGAGGAGGGGGAGGCACAAGGCAGGAAATTTAGGAGGTGCAGCAGTGGCAGGCCTGAGGGGCATAGTTGCGTAGCTAGGAAGGCACCGCCTTTCGTCCTCTGTAATGCACCCACAGTTTTTCCAACGAATGATGAACAAAATTTTCAGATAATTTCTGTATACCAAGGTTGTGGCCTGCCTGGACAATATCCTTGTCTTTTCTAAAGACCTGGCCACTCACTGCACTGATGTCCATACCATCCTCCAATGCCTTCATGAAATCACTTGTTTGCAAATTGGCAAATGCTTGTTCGAGAAATCCAGCCTACCCTTCCTCGGATATATTATCTCCCAACAAGGATTTCTATGTCCCTGCTTAGTTGAAAGGAATCTGGGATTGGCTGCAGCCCGTGGATCTTAAAGCTCTCCGACGCTTTCCTGGGGTTTCTAAATTACTATCGGCATTTCATCCCATATTATTCCACTCTGGCTGCCCCTTTGACAGCCCTAACTCATAATGGCCAAGATACTCAAAATTTGACGCCGGAAGGCGTCGCAGCCTTCCACCTCCTTAAAGAAGCCTTCTAGGCGGTATCTTGCCTACATCACCCAGACCTGAACCATCCATTTCAAGTGGAAGTGGATGCCTCTGCTATTGGGGCTGGGGCAGTCCTGAGGCAACTTATTGCTTCTGTACTACAGTCCCATGCTCATTTCTACTCCCACAAATTCTCATCTGCGGAGCATAACTACAGTATAGGAGATCACGAGTTACTTGCCATAAAATTGGCCCTTGAAGAATGGTGCCCATGGCTAGAGGGTACACAACATAAGTTCATTGTGTTCACCAATAATAAGAACCTGGAACATCTGAGCCACACCCAGTGTCTCAACGTCCGTCAAGCCCGATGAGCTCTGTTCTTTTCCAGGCTCAATTTCAAGCTCCGTTACTGTCCAGCCAATAAAACCCCTGGGCAGTTGCCCTATCATGCTTTTTTCGAGCTTGAAGACACTCCGGAAGAACCCAGCCATATAATAAACCCAACCTGTATCTGTTTGTCTGCTACTCACCCAGTCCTTGCTCGGAAGACTTTCGTGCCTTGATGACTCTGAGAAAGAATCCTCCACTGGGTGCATGATTTCTAAGTTGTGCTGGTTACCCTGGACAAGCACAAACCTTGGCACTGCTCCAGCAGTTCTTCTGGTGGCCTTCTATGGTCTGATGCTAAAGCATATGTTGAATCCTGTAACATTTGTACACAGCAAAAGCCCCACGGTCAGTCAACCTTGGGGTCTCCTGCAACTACTTCCAGCTCCCAAGGAACCGTGGACCAACCTGTCTATGGATTTCATTGAAGATTTGCCTACATCTAAGGGTCATACCGTGATATGGGTAACCATAGACTGATTTTAAAAAAATGGCGCCATTTCCATTCCTCTACCCGGGACTACCATCCGCTCCAGAATGGCACGCCTATTTTTCCACCATATCTTCAGATTGCATGCCTACCCAGGGCATTGTCTCTGATAGAGTTCCACAGTTCGTTGATAGATATTGGCGCGCTTTTTTGCTGAAAATTTGGTATTAATATCAGTTTAACAACTGCTTATCACCCCCAAGCCAACGGACAAGCCGAGCAAATGAATTGCTCTTTGAAGGCCTTACTGCGTGCCTACATCAACGACTGCCAAGACAATTGGTCTGAACTTATCTTGGGTGGAGTTTTCTCACAACTCCCACATCGCCACTGCTATTGGCACGACGCCATTCACTATCGTCTATGGAAAACAACCATGACCTCCGCTGCCCATACTTTTATCTGTACCATTCTCTGCGGTGCAGGCTACTGTGGTTGCCCTCAAGACTTTATGAGAACAGACAAATCTTCTCTTACGTCAAGCCGCTTCCCAGGCCAAGAGAACTGCTGACAGTCATCGATGCTTGACTCCTGAATTCTTTCCTGGCCAGAAAGTCTGGTTAAGTACTCGGTATATCCGAATCAGAATACCTTCTCAAAGGTTTACTCCAAGGTATATTGGACCTCTTACGGTCACCCGACGTATTGGACCAGTTACATACCAGCTTCGGCTGCCTCCTATGCTGGGAATACATAATGCATTTCTTGTATCTCTCTTAAAACCTGTGGTTCTATCCTGGCCTGCCCGAAAGGCTCCTGAACCACCTCCACTCATGCCTGAGACTGATACAACGTACAAGGTACATGAAGTCCTTGATGTCCGCCGTAGGGGCCGCCAGTGGAAATACCTCCTTTCTTGGGAGTGTTATGGACCCAAAGAAAATTATTGTGAAGCAGCTCAGGACATCCTGGACAAAACCCTCCTCCTGAACTTTCATTGTGCCCATCCGGGCAAACCCCGACCTCCAAGAGGGGGGCATAAAGGGGGGGGGGTACTGTTATGTGTGTCATCTGCGGCAGACCTGTGGCATGGCGACCCCTCACCTTTCTACAGTGATTCCTGCCTCTGGTTTCTTCTCGCTGGCGGAGGTGGGCCATCAGCTTTCTCCTCAGGCCTCCCCGGTGCCTACAGCTCTGCCACAGTCCCTGGCGTCCCCGGTCCTGCTTCTACATCTTGTCGGACCTCTCCACATGGCCCGCGGAGAGATGCTGCTACTCACGCTGCACACCTCCCCAGGTGCACATGCACACATCATGGACTCTTAAGTAGGGACCGTGGTGGGAATCTAACCATGGCCGCAGATGATTATGTCAACCAAACTATTGTATTTAAGCTTGGCCTCTGTTCTCTAAGGTTGGCTTTGCAACAGGTTGCCTCGCTAGTCAAATGTTAATTGCCTCCTAGAGATTCGTCTCAATCCTGTGTTCCTGTTCCTTGTTGTTCCTGTCTCTTCGTCCTACCCTGCTTATGCTTCGGATTGACTACATTGACTTTGACTTTGCTTTGCCTGACGTTGCCATTGATTATCTCCAGACCAGACCTCCGCTTCACCTGACTACACTACTGCCTATCTCCAGACCCAGACCTCCGCTTCGCCTGACTATGCTACTGCTTATCTCCAGACCAAGACCTCTGCTTCGTCTGACTACGCATTTCCTATCTCCAGACCCAGAATTTCACCTTGCCTGATTACGCTATTGACTATCTCCATGATCAGACCTCAGCCTTGCTTGATTACGCTATTGACTGTCTCCATAATCAGACCTCAGCTTTGCTTGACTACAATCTTGACTATCTTTGTGATCAGACCTCAGCCTTGCTTGCCACTGCCTTTGGATTGCCACCAGCCCTGACTCAAGCCTACCATTAGACGGCCTCTCTGCTTAATCCCTGGACCGTGGTTTCTTCAGGCTTCGGTTGTACTTTTGCTCAGAGTGTCCCCTGTCTGCCTTCGTTCACATTGGCACTCAAGTTTCCAAGACATTTCCAAGACATTACCCTTCCGGAGTAAGACTTTAACAAAAATCATTAATCTATCATTAAATGAAGGAAACATGCCAGATTCACTTAAAAGGAGCAATAGTAAAAACCAATTTTGAAAAAAAAGAACATCGATCCACTCACCCTGAGCAATTATAGACCAGTATCAAACTTACCACTAATTGCTAAATTAATAGAAAAAAACATACAAAATCAATTAGCAGAACACTTAGAGGACAACATATTCTGTACTCATCACAACATGGATTTCGCAAAAACTATAGCACTGAAACACTACTACTTACGCTAACAGACAACATCATGAGAGGCTCGACAATGGTAAACATTACATTTTAGTAATGCTGGACCTATCAGCGGCATTCGATACAGGTAAATCATGATATCCTATTAAATAGATTAGAAGAAATAGGACTATGCAAACACAACAATCAAATGGTTCAATTCATACCTAAATAACAGATATTTCCAAGTGCAAATCAAAAAAACATGTCAGAAAGAATAAACCTTCAAACAGGAGTTCTGCAGGGATCAGCCCTATCTGCCACACTATTCAACATATACATGCTGCCGTTATGCCACCTGCTAGCTGGTCTGGGCATCTCACACTACATATATGCCTGACAATATTCAATTAATACTTCCAATCAATGACTCAATTGAAGAAACCTAACCTTAGCCAACATGTATCTAGATATAATAAAACAGCTATTAAACCAGATGGAATTAGTTATTAACATAGAGAAAACAGAATTCCTACATCTTGAATGAAAAAACATCACAATTATTCAAAACCCAATCACAATCAATAACAACCAAAAAATACAACTAGCAGAGAAAGTACGAAACCTTGGAGTGATTATCGTTACGGAACCAAGTATAAAACAACATATATCTTTAAAAGTAAGAGAAGGTTACGCCAAACTTATGACTCTCAGAAGTCTTAAACCACTACTAACACCAAATGACTTCCGGTCAGTACTACAAGCATTAATTTTTTCAAGCACTGATTACTGTAATGCCCTTCTACTAGGATTACCCCACACCACGATAAGACCTCTACAGGTATTACAAAACACAGCTGCAAGAATTTTAACCGGTAAAAGTAAAAGAAACCATATCATCAAAACCCTTATTGAACTACACTGGTTACCCATTGAACAAAGAATTCAATACAAGACTCTTTGCACCATACATAAAATAATACACGACGAAAAGGCAGAATGGCTGAACACGTACACATCCCTAATAGAAACTTGAGTTCAGCAAACAAAGCCCTACTAACTATTCCCTCAGTAAAAACAGCCAGACTAACTCAAGTGAGGGATAGGGCCCTATCCCTGGCTGGACCTATAATATGGAACACAATGCCTTTAGAAATCAGAACACAGAGACTTCAAAGCATTCAAAAAAAGTTTAAAAACATGGCTATTTAAGTAAGCATACCACAAAGGGAATGAAGAATAGAATCCAGAGAATTGTATGATGCAGTCCGAAGAACTCCCACACACACACACATCAGCTTATCCGAATGGTGTGTGTGTGTATATTTTTATTTTACTTTACCTCTATTAGATTGCAACAACAGAGGACCAGACAAGTGTTAATTTATCTTACAGCTGATATACTTAAAGTAGACATGACTTATCACAACCACTGAATACTATTTAATATGAAAACCTGTTTACAGTATTTGATGGTACCTGTTTAATATAAACTCAACTCATTTAAGTTTTAAATTATGTGCCTTATTGTGAACCGTTGTGACGGCAACTAGCTTAATGACGATATAGAAAAGATTTTAAATAAATAAATAAAAATATGTATTTATTTAGCACTTTTATATACCGATATTCAAGTAACAGAGTTACCAATCAAGTCGGTTTACATTCCAACAATAACCATGACATAAGAATGTCTTACAATAAACAGGATGATTGAACTTGGATACAAAGAACTCTCTTATCTGCTGTCTTTGGGCTGAACCAATTCCTACTGCTACTATACACAGAGGCCCACCTAAGTCCTGCTGGCCACAGCACCCAAAGGCTCAACCTACGGGGAATGAGGGCTGTATAGGTGAAGCTCCAGCAGACTTTTCCTCTCAGCCCAGTCCACCTGCCGACGGTGGGGACCTGTAGGTTCTTATCTACGGGTTGCGTCAACCCCACCTCAGCCCAAGGGTCCACCTCCAATGCAACAGTATACACTCGCATATATCACATTTTATGCACATACATGCTACTTTTTATGCATGCATCTTTTGAAAATTAATATGTACATTTGATGACTATTCATTGTCAACAACCTAATATGTCAGACCTCTCAACAGCCCTGGTCTATAAAATCTCTCATAGTGTTCCATCTGCCTAATAAATGTTGTTGTTCTTTGAATTTCTTCAAGAATATCCATATGTTTCTGGTACTGAGATGAGCAAACTATGCTACATTTTCTAGAGAAGGTCTGCCTAAAGTCATGTATATTACAATCCCACCCTTCTTTCTTCGTATTCCTAATTACCCTTTGCAGGCAGTCATACTTGCAGGCAGTCTCCATACTGTTCTTTCATCTGTTTCTATATTAATTCCAAATTGCTGTTTTCATATGTAAGTATGCATTTGCCTTGCAATATCTGGGCTGGATCAACATACCTCCCTGATTTGGGGAGTACTACTTAATACTCTCATTTGCATAACATTTCCAGGCAAGGGATCTATGAAATACACCCATTGAGCAATGCACATTTTCTGTGCACAAAACTCCTTGCTGCATTAGCATGCACAGAAAATGTATGTGGAAGACCAGGTAGAAAGGTGCATTCAGCTGCACATATCTTTCTGCATCAGAGAAAGCCCTCTTTGGTACAGGGACCTACCTACTATATCTGAATTATAAATTACCTTGAGCACAGGTTTGGAGAGGCGAGTAATTAAATACAAACAAAATGTTTAGCTTTTGAAATTTAGCTATGTTTTCTAAAACTTGTGGCTTATTATACAATTATTTTCTTTTAAAGCAAACTGCAGGACCACAGTGCTCTTAAGATTTTTTTCTAAGGTTCTTATATTAACAATGAAGTTCATGGAAAAAAATAATGAATGTTGCCTATAATCAAAAGTAGAAAACAAGAGAGTAATTCAAAACCAAAGAAACATGAATTAACCTCTAATAGAAGAGAGAAGCAGAGATAAAGAATAACTCAAGGCAACTTTTTCAACACATTGTATTGCTGTTTTTCATAGGCAAAGATTCAACATTTTATTGACAAGTTAGGCAGGAATCATAAGATCCTACAACAACAACAACAACAAAACACCAACAAAATGGTTCTTTTATTATTAGGATGCACAGAAATGTTATAAAAGAGCAATTGTGATCTGTCAGGATTTGAGAATAAATGTAATAAAGTACTTTCTGATACCACCAGAAGTTAGTAAAACAGCAATCACTAGCAACATTAACCTTTAGCTGTTAGCAGAAAAGTGCAGAAATTCCATCATGTCCTGGCATCTCAGCTGATTGCAAAGGTTAACAAAACTGAGGGTTCAGAAGTGAGAGTGTCTCTAAATATTTCATGGCCAGAAAGGCCAATTTTCATTAGTTTTAGGTTAGAATGAGCTACGCACTCTATTCGTTCAGGAACCGTCTGAGTTTCACCTTATTCTTGGTTCAAGTGGAACTGTAAACCACGGGCTTTGCCTTTATTATTACTGACAGGTAGAAGATTGGCCTTTCTTTTGGAGCTAGCCGAATGTCGGTAAATATCAGTAGAAGATAAGATTTGTCCAGTTGCCTCAAGAGAACAGGACACCCGCTTCAGTAAATTATAAGCATTAATTTGTAAAATGAACATGCACTGGCTCTCTCACAAGAAGCATGACAAGGTGAAATAATTTCATTTGCAGAAGCACCTTTCATTTTAGACTGCATTGTAAACTGCTTTTTAATCAAATGTGTAACCTGAAGTACAAAAGGATGGAAAAAAGGCATCTTATTTTAAGACTGTCTCACAATTCTATGACAAAGGCATCTTTTTCCTTCAATATGCGTATGTGCATGCATATGGCATATATATAAGGTTGTTTGTATGTTGCGGCCTTTACACAGTTCTCCTGCAAAGAATCCACCGAAGAATGTACCATGTTTTGAAGAGTCTCAAAATTGCAGCATAAACACACATGAGTACCTAGTTCCTCAACTACATCAAAATCTTTTATGAGATCTCTGAAGAAAAGACTCACTTGGAGACTTTTGTTAATTATTCAGCAGGCAGGGCAATTCTATAAGCTAGTTTCCAGAAGTAAAATGCTTTTTACCCATGTAAGATAGCTCTTTGAAAACTGTCCACCCTCAAATGTGCACAGTTATACCCTCAAAGTGGGGTATAACTGTGCACATTGTTCTATGATGTCCATAGCTTAACCCACATTGACAAAAGATGATGTTCCCAGGGGTGTGTTTAGGTTAGGAGAGGATAATAACTTGCATGGATTGCATTTCCAAAACTGCAGGAATTCTTTCACTTAAACATTTTGCCCTCAGAAAAAGCAGGCACAAATGCTGCCCACAATTTGCACTCTCAGCCATAATCAAAACAAAATGATATGCAAACACCATGGGAATAAAGTACCTGTGGTATTTACATCAATGCAGGTAGTTTGATTATTATCCCTGATTTGTATTACAAGCATGACATGTTTGTCATTTACTTTATATGCATTATATAAAATAAAGACTGATACTTCACGCATATCCAGCATAACTCTCTGCTATATACAGACAACAACCAACAAGGACTGAATTACATAGTCTGGGTAAACAAATAAGCATGGGTGTAGCTTGCTTATTGCGGTGGTTACTACCCCTAACTAATTAAGCTAGATATTTCACTTAGAGGCAGCTCCAACACTGCTCTCTACTAGGGATGTGAATCGTGTCCTCGATCGTCTTAACGATCGATTTCGGCTGGGAGGGGGAGGGAATCGTATTGTTGCCGTTTGGGGGGGTAAAATATCGTGAAAAATCGTTAAAAATCGTTAAAAAATCGAAAAAATCGAAAAATCGGCACATTAAAAACCCCCTAAAACCCACCCCCGACCCTTTAAATTAAATCCCCCACCCTCCCGAACCCCATCCCTCGCCGGAACATCGTTAAAAATCGAAAAATCGAAAAATCGAAAAACCGGCACACTAAAACCCCCCTAAAAACCCACCCCCGACCCTTT
Organism: Rhinatrema bivittatum; assembly: GCF_901001135.1. Classification (NCBI taxonomy): domain Eukaryota; kingdom Metazoa; phylum Chordata; class Amphibia; order Gymnophiona; family Rhinatrematidae; genus Rhinatrema; species Rhinatrema bivittatum. Next base: position 342,206,783 of record NC_042620.1, on the reverse strand, counting down.
AAATTAAATCCCCCACCCTCCTGAACCCCCCCCCCAAATAACTTAAATAACCTGCGGGTCCAGCGGCGGTCCGGAACGGGCTCCTGCTCCTCAATCTTGTCGTCTTCAGCCGGCGCCATTTTCCAAAATGGCGCTGAAAAATGGCGGCGGCCATAGACGAAAAAGATTGGACGGCAGGAGGTCCTTCCGGACCCCCGCTGGACTTTGGCAAGTCTCGTGGGGGTCAGGAGGCCCCCCACAAGCTGGCCAAAAGTTCCTGGAGGTCCAGCGGGGGTCAGGGAGCGATTTCCCGCCGCGAATCGTTTTCGTACGGAAAATGGCGCCGGCAGGAGATCGACTGCAGGAGGTCGTTCAGCGAGGCGCCGGAACCCTCGCTGAACGACCTCCTGCAGTCGATCTCCTGCCGGCGCCATTTTCCGTACGAAAACGATTCGCGGCGGGAAATCGCTCCCTGACCCCCGCTGGACCTCCAGGAACTTTTGGCCAGCTTGTGGGGGGCCTCCTGACCCCCACGAGACTTGCCAAAAGTCCAGCGGGGGTCCGGAAGGACCTCCTGCCGTCCAATCTTTTTCGTCTATGGCCGCCGCCATTTTTCGGCGCCATTTTGGAAAATGGCGCCGGCTGAAGACGACAAGATTCAGGAGCAGGAGCCCGTTCCGGACCGCTGCCGTTCCGGACCGCCGCTGGACCCGCAGGTTATTTAAGTTATTTGGGGGGGGGTTCGGGAGGGTGGGGATTTAATTTAAAGGGTCGGGGGTGGGTTTTAGGGGGTTTTAGTGTGCCGGCTCACGATTCTAACGATTTATAACGATAAATCGTTAGAATCTGTATTGTATTGTGTTCCATAACGGTTTAAGACGATATTAAAATTATCGGACGATAATTTTAATCGTCCTAAAACGATTCACATCCCTACTCTCTACATTAATGGTGGGGGTGGAAGGGAAATAGAACCAAATGGTTACTACAAGCTAAGAGAAACAGATAAGTATGAGAAAAAAAAGTGTGAAGCTTGCTGGGCAGACTGAATGGGCCGTTTGGTCTTTTTCTGCCATCATTTCTATGTTTCTATAGAAGAGATTCCTTAAAACCAAATTTATTTTGTTGAAAAAAATGAAGAAATCTTTAAATAAGGAGCTAACTCATCCCCCATATGGAGCGATGAGGCCACAACTGGGATGGCGCTAAGCCTCCGATGCTGAGGGGGAGGGACTCACGTTGGGGGGAGGAGAGGAATGTAGGTGCAGGGAATGCTGGGGGGTGGTCTGGAAAAACACAATATACGTGTGGGCTGGCCCACCCACCATCCTCTTCTTGCAGCAGTTTTTTTGGGGTAAGGTCTTGCTCTCTTTCCTTCCCCTTTCTGTGGCCTTCTTCGGCTCCTGATTCAGCCTGCTCTGCCAACCAGTTTAGGGTCAAGACTAAGGGAGCCCCCATGGCTGGCTGGTACACCATCCCCGGAGCTGAGGTTCTCCTCCTGTGGCCCGGGAACATGTTTCACTGGTCGGCCTGACATGTCCCCACCAGCAAGCCCTCTGTGGCCTCAGATGCCAGGATGATGTAGCCACGGTAGCCCCCTCAGAGAGGTTGTGCAGGTAGCTGGCCCTCCTCTCCCTTCTCTTTGAGCGAGCTGCTTCTTCTGCGAGGGGTTTTCCTTGCAGCAACTTCAGGCGCTGCTATGTTCCCCCCTTTTTTTGCAGCCTACCTGGGCTCCTGGCTGTTTTATGGCAGGGGAAGCCAGTCCGCTGTTCCAAGGGAAGGGGCTCAGTATGGCATGGCATGGCTTATTTCTATAGAGAAGGCCCACAATTCCATCACCATACTGTCCCAGTGTACTTGAGACCACATTGCTTGTGCCCCCCCCCCCAATACTGGGCACTGGTCCTTGGCATTACCCAGGTGGCTTCAACCTCTGGACCTGCCAGGTTTAGGGACCTGTGCGGAAAAGGCGAGTAATGGCGGTGTCGAAAGGGGTGGTTGTTCTGCCAGGCACACCTTCCCTCTGGAGCCTGTGTCCTCTCAGAAGATTCACACATTGCTGTTTTCCTAATGGGTCAGGGTAGTGGGGAAGTGACCGGCCCATTCTTCCGTTCCCCCTGATCGATGGCAGAGCACAGCGCAGTACATGGATGCCTGCCCGGCAGAGAAGGGGGAGAAAAACACCGGGACCGGCTCTGGTGGGCTGCTGGGCCTGCCTGGTGGCCTCGTTTCATGGCAGCATGTTTCCCAGCGCGCCCCAGAGGACGTGCGCAGTGCAAACGGTGGTGGTGGTGGCAGATCCCGTTTCGAGCCAAATACCCCCTTCCCTCAGGAAAGCATGGTGTGGGTACATCCAGGTGACACTTTGGCCTCTTGCCATTGTGTCTACAGTGCACGTGAAGTGCATCCGGCTCAGTGTGTGTGGCAGCTCAGTCACTATAACTGTGTATTGCCCCCACCCCCCCACCCAGCAAAGTTGCATCGTCAGCATGGTGATCAACTCCTGTGCAAATGCTCCGGCTGCAGACGGCCTCTCAGAAATCTGTTGTTAAAATAAATACAGCATGCAAGTCAGTAGATAGGATGGCTTTAGATGCAACCACATGGCCAGCCTGGACAGGTGTGCATGAGATATTGCAGTGTCAGGGCCCATGTATGTTAACCAATCCACTTGGACAGAGATGGGTGAAAGGCAGGCTTGGTGTGACAGGTGTGCATACCGTGCATTTGCATGGGGAAGCACATTTAGGAGGGCGGCCGCACTAGATCAACTGGTAGGTGACTTGGTGGCATGTTGAGCGGTGAGGAGCAAAAACAGTCACAGTCCCTGATGGTGTTTGCAGGCAGCAGTGTGCCCTAAAAACATTGATTCAGGGGTTTGGGGGCAGAGTGGGAGAGTGGGAGAGAGGAAACATGCTGTGCCGACATACCAAATGTCTAAAAAAAAATTTCTTATCTGAGCTGCAGCGGGGCTGGCAGTAAGAGAAGGCATTGAGGCATGGGACCTGACAGTGACTGCCACTTTTTTTTTTTCTTTTTAAATTTCAGCTCCTTCCTGCTGCTCTGCACCAAAGGCTGCCCCACCTGACCCCACTGACCTCACAGGCAGCCAGTGGCTAGAAATTGCAGGGGCCGCACCAGCAGGGGAGGGAGATACAACTTATCTGCACAGGTTCGCCAGAAACAAGGCAGGAGGAGCAGCAATAGAAGCTTCTAGGCGGAGAGGCTCTGCACTGTGTGTCCTCTGTCAGGGACGGGCAGTCGCGGCAAGCAGCAAAGAGGAGGAAGGCAGCACAGCAGCAGCATTGCTTTAGGCAGGGCAGAGGCATCAGCCTGTTTGGAGCTGGAAAAGGTAACCTGAAATGGGGCATGGAGCTGAGGGAGGGAAGGTGGAAGGAGGCAGGGAGCATACTGGGCACAGCATTAAGCTGAAGGAGGGGGTCATGGAGCAAACTGGGCAGGACATTGAGAGGAGGGAGGGAAAACTGGGCAGGGAGCAAACGGCAGGTATTGAATGGAGGAAAGGGGCATTGGGCAGGAAATTACCTGGGTAGGGCAATGAGCGGAGGGATGGAGGAGGGGGCAGGGAGCAAACTGGGCAGGACATTGAGAGGAGGGAGGGAAAACTGGGCAGGGAGCAAATGGCAGGTATTGAATGGAGGGAAGGGGCATGGGGCAGGACATTACCTGGGTAGGGCAATGAGCGGAGGGATGGAGGAGGGGGCAGGGAGCAAACTGGGCATTTAGCTGAGAGAGGGGTAGAGCCTGGGAATGGGGGAAGTAAACTGGGAGTTGAGGCGGGAGAGATGAGTGTGAGATGAGTTTGAGCCTGGGGAGAAGAAATATTGGGGACTGTAGGGTGTTTCAAGCAGGGTCAGATTTAAAATTATGGTGCCCATAGGCAGAGAACCAGGGGTGGAATCTGTCCCCAGAAATCTGACAGCAGCAGGGGAATTCCAGTTTGTGGGCACCTTTAGAATTTGGTGCCCAGGGCGCGTGCCTATGCCTGATGTAATTTTACAATACTCCAGGGGCAATTCTCATCTTTGAGTAGTAAATCAAATATAATATAACAAATGAATTATTACTCAAAGGGAATGATTGTATTGTGCTTTGATTTTAAACATAGAAATTGACGGCAGAAAAGGATCAAACGGTCCATCCAGTCTGCCCAGCAAGGTTATGGTAGCATCTGCCATACCACACAAGTCCTCCATTACTTAGTTTCTAGGGATGTGAATCGTTTTTTGACGATTTAAAATATCGTCCGATATATTTTAAATCGTCAAAAAATCGTTAGGGCCACGATACAATACCAATTCCCCCGATTTATCGTTAAAAAATCGTAAATCGGGGGAAGGGGGAGGGCAGGAAAACCAGCACACTAAAACCCTGGCCGGCGCCATTTTCCGTACGAAAACGATTCGCGGCAAGAAATCGCTCCCGGAACCCCGCTGGACTCCCAGGAAACTTTTGGCCAGCTTGGGGGGGCCTCCTGACCCCCACAAGACTTGCCAAAAGTCCAGCGGGGGTCCGGAATGACCTCCTCCATCGAATCGTTTTTGTCTATGGCCGCCGCCATTTTGCGGTGGCCATTTTGAAAAATGGCGCCGGCTGAAGACAACACGATTCTATTGAGGGGGCCGTTCCGGACCGCCGCCGTTCTGGACCACCGCCGGATCCCCAGGTAATTTAAAGCATTTGGGGGGGGGGGGGGTTCGGGGGGGGGGGGGATTTAATTTAAAGGGTCGGGGTGGGTTTTAGGGGGGTTTAGTGTGCCGGCTCACGATTTTAACGATTTTTCACGATAGTTTACACACCCAAACGGCAACAATACGATTCCCTCCCCCTCCCAGCCGAAATCGATCGTTAAGACGATCGAGGACACGATTCACATCTCTATTAGTTTCCCAAACCATCAAAGTCAGGGTCCTTGTTGGTTGCTGTCTGAGTCCTATTCCCTGTTACCTCTAGGAGTAGAAGCAGAGAGCAATGTTGGAGTTGCATCCAAAGTATCAGGCAGGTTGGTTAAGGGTAGTTACCGCCACACCGGCAAGTTACCCCCATGCTTATTTGTTTTTCCCCCAAGCTTATTTGTTTTCCCAGACCATACAATCCAATGTCCTTGACGGTCGGTGTCTAAATCCAATTCCCCTTTTCCTCTTTTCCCCCTGCCATAAAAGCAGAGATCAATGATGGAGTTGCATCAACAGTATGAAGGTTTATTGGTTAAGGGTAGTAACCGCCAAACCAGCAAGTTATTCCCCATGCACTCTTTTCTTCATTTTCATCATCTAGCCTTCAGGGATATTGATATTTAGGGATATTGATTATGTACTGAATGTGCTGGAGCCTGGCTGTTTGGCTGTGAGGAGATAATATTTGTAAATTGTAATTTGTGGTCAACATTTCTGTATTTGGTGATGGTCTCTCTGTGTTGTGCAAGTGTGATCGAGGCGAGCTGATGTATTCTGCTAGCATGTTAGGGGTCTGTAGCAATCCTATTCATTGTGTTTTCCCAACAGGAGGAGGAGTATTTTATTTTATGGATCCTGGTGTGATTTTTGCAGCGTTGCTCTTCCATAGGTAGAGTTGCTGCTGTGTGAATCTTGCCACTTAGTATTGCTATGATATCCAGGTTTGAGGTTGGCTGCATATGTCCTGAGTGTTTGTCGTCTTTTTGCAGGATTTTGATTTATTTCACAATGTCAATGTGCCAGGTAGTGGAGGACATTTGTTACTGTTACTTTGACAACATCAGAGTTTGATTTTTTTTTTTTTTTTATGGTGAGTTGTAAAGGGAAAGGTCCTGCACTTCCTCCTTCCCTTTCTATTGTATATTTGGTTATTGGAAAAATGCTTAAACAAGTGTTTAAACTTAAGTTTAAGTTTAATGCTTAAACTTCCCAAAATAGCCCAGTGCTATTTTGGGAAGAGCCAATGCCAGAGGAGCAAGTAGGTTTCTGGCTCATAATTATAATATACTATATATATAAATATGTGTGTGTGTGTGTGTGTGTTGGGGGGGTGGGGGGGTGGGGGGGTGGAGGCCACTCAGGTAGTTCATTTTAGCCCAGCCTTGAGCTCCGGGGAGGCTCTTGCCTAGCAAGAGAGAACATGGAGTGTGGATGTGTTCTGTGTGGTCCTAACAGAGGGGAAGGAGAAGACACCAGGATTGGCGCAGCCATCTCAGGAGTATGATGAAATTGAACATGGCTCTGTGGTGGTGAGTTTTGAGCCAACATCTCAGTGCCCATCTGTTCTGCCCTGTGTAGCTGCCTCCTGAAGGAAAAGGCAAGTATCCTTGCTAGCAGATATGGCAGATATGGGCCTTTTCTTGGAATGCTTAGCAGTTGTGGGCTGCCTAGGAGCAGTGTGGGCCATCCAAAAAAGGGTTCTGTTTCCATGATAGAAAGAATTGGAGATTTGACCCATTATGTGAATGATGGTGACATGATAATCAGTTTGGAAGGAAGGTTCTGAGTAGCATGGAAACACTCCTTTCGGATTATTTAAAGGTAGGACACATGTAGCTGGGCACTTTAAGGTACAGGACCCAAAGGGTACTGTCCATGGGGTAGCCCTCAGGCCACTCCAAAAGCCCTTTCAGACTTTAGGTAAGCGTGAACCCCTCTGACACAATACAACCGAAACAATCCCTGGGCTGGCCGTGGTCCAGGCTGTTGGCAGATGAGCACATCCAGGCACAAGCTAGGCTGAATCAGAAGACTGAACATATGGATTCCAAGCAAGATGAGGGATGAGGGAAAGACTGAAGACAAGGACTCCCAGCAAGACGAGGAACCAGATGAACACTGAGAACAAGGACCAATCAGACCAAGGCTCAGAAGAGAAGGCATGGGAACCTGGAAATCAGAACCAGATCTCGGGAACTCTAAAGACTACAGAACAGGCCTCGGAACTCTGGAGCAAGACTCTGAAGACTTGGAACAGGACACTGACCAGTCATAACTCATGCACACTCCCAAGCACACAGCCTCCTCTCATACACACACACATTCTCCTGTCTCAAACACACATGCACACTCCCAAGCACACAGACACAGGTGGTTCACTCTTCCTTTCCTTAGAACCTTCCCAGCCTTTCATCTGTGTCTCTCTTGTGCCAAATGTCTCTCAATATGCCCTCCCCCTTCTCTGTGCACTCTCTCTTATGCTTCCTTCCTTTCTCTAGTCCCCTTGCTACCCATGCTCTTGTTTTTATCTCCCTCCTTTCATCCTCTCCTCCCCAGTGTCTTTCTCCCCTCCTCTCTTTTCCTCTTGTGTTCCCCGTCACCTTGGTGCCTTTTCTGTCTCTTTCTTCCCTTCCCCCATCTATATCTCTTTCCTTCCTTCATGCTGCCGTTGTGCCTCTCCCCTTCCCTATGACCTTCCTTCCTTCCATAGCTCCTCTGTGCCTCTTTCCTCCCTTGCTCCCCTTGTGTCTATCTTCCCTCCCACCCCTTTTCTGTGTCCCTTCTGTCTCTCTTCTTTCCCCACCATGTATGACTGTCTTTTCCCCTCCTCTGGTCCTGTATCCCTCAGCTGGCTTGCTGCAGCCCCTTTAGGTCCTGGCCCAGCACTCAGTGAGGGAGGGGGCGGGACCCAGAGAGCATTGCTGCAGATTGTGGAACCACTGGGAACTGAGGGCTGGGCTGTGCCCTGCCTCCTCTCCCCATCCCATCCAATCACAACACAGGAAAGAAGGCAAGGCTGGGGGGGTGCCACAATGCAGCTCTCTGCTCTGTCATTCCCTGTGACCAGGAAGCTGTGGGAAAGAGAAGGAGGCAAATAGCAGATTTTCAGGGTCCAGTCTGCACTTCTGACTGGACATTGTACAGTACAGCTGAAAACCTGGTTGTCCAGTCCAAAACCAGACAGTTGGCAACGCACGGTTGAACTCTGGAGTTTGTTGCCAGAGGATGTGGTTAGTACAGTTAGTAGGGGTGTGCATTCGGATTGACCGCATTAGTAAAACGCAACTCATATTTTTTTTTTACTTAAAAAATTGATTCGACATAAACGATCGGATTTCCCAAGCTGGCCAAAAGTTCTTTTTGGGCCGAACGAGCCGTCCGGCGCGAACGAGCCGGGAATCACGTGACGCCGCGTCACTCGACGTGCCACCGACTTCACATGCTTCTCGCCAAGGATTGCAGAAATGACGTCCTCACTCCTCGCTCGATCACCAGGGAGTTGTGGTAAGTCTGGGGGGGGGATTAAGGAGGGTGAGGGGGGTTTACATTTTTTTTTGCACATATGTACATATACCCAACTCATTGGATTTTTTTTATGTCCATATTGGCCGCAAGTGGGACCCCCTTTCGGACATAAAAAATATGAACATAAAATTTTGCTCTGCACATCCCTAGTAGCCGCCCCACCACAGCCCAGCTGTGATGGCTTAACCGCAATCCAGGCTTTCTCATATTGTTGAGATCAATGAGACATGGATAAGAGAAGAGACCCTCTGTCACTCCTTGTGACTTTAGTCAAGTCACTATACACTCCTCAGGTACAAACTTACGGGGTCATTTATCAAATCGCATTATGGCGTTTTCACATGTGTTAAGGTATTTTCACATTCATTAAGGCATTTTTGCATGCAAAAATTGCCTTAATGCACGCAATAAGCACCATAACGCATGGTGAAATGCAAATTTTTAAAAGGGGAGGAGTCGGGGACCGGAATTCTATAAAGGTGGGCTGGCTTTGCAAAGTGTGAAGTCATAATGTATGACATAGCTGAAAATACCTACACCTTTTTCAAAGGTGTTAAGCTGTGTGATGTGCCCATAATACAATTTGTGATTTTTTTTGCAAAATCCATTTTGGGCATTTTTAGGCTAGGGAAGGGCCTGAGATGGGGTGTGGGGGAGGGAGGGAGGAAGGCAGAGAGAGAGAGCCTCTGGAGATGACACCATAGTAAGCAGCTATTTATGCTACTATGAGGCCCACCTATAGTAGCATAAATAGGTGGGCCTCCTATAGTAGGTGAGGTGAGGTTTAGGTAGTGTAAAGGTTAGGGGCCACTTTACATGCAGAGTGAGACGTATGAACAGAACAGTGCATTCTTGTGAAGATTTATGTCCTTCGGAGTGAGGAAACTCACACAGTGATGAGATTTGTACAATGTTCTCTGAACCTAGCTTGATGTAACCCCTACGCTACTACCTAAACCTCACCTTGAGTTACTAGGTGGGCCTCCTATAGTAGCATAAATAGCTAACTACTAGAAGGCTCTTGCAGATAGTCTCTCTCTCTCTCTCTCTCCCCCCCCCCCCCCCATGGTGAAATGAACACTTTGCAGGTAGGAAAATGTGATTATGTAGGTATTACTGCAAAGTGTGAAAAGTAAATGCACTTTGCAATAATACCTATGCAAAGCACATTGTGATAAGTAGGCTATTACTGTAAAACACACCCCTTTTTCTATCGCATGTGATATTTAGTGCAGTTTGATAAATCTATTCCTTAGATTGTAAACCCTCTGGGTATAGGGAAATACCTACAGTACCTGAATGTAATCCACTTTGAAGTGTGAAAAGTGAAATATAAAAATCTAAATAAATAAAGATTCTGTTTTAGAGCTGGTTGAAATTATGACAGAAGAGGTTCCATAACGCAGATGAAAGGGATTCTGTATTTAAAGATGATGCACTCATGATGGAAGAATTTCATTATACAAAAAATATTTGGATATCTAACACTAAGACTGAAGTTTTTGAATTATCCTTGTTTTTTATGCTTTGAATGTAATGTATCTCTAAGAGTGGATTTGTATGTATTTTGGTGCTTTTGTCTAAAGGATTCCTTAAGTAGTGATTGTGTGATATGATTGCGATATATGTTGAATGTAATTTGTTAGATGTGTGTTTTTTTAAATTGGGTTTTCAAATATAGGCTTATGGGTTTATTTGTGATTGATGTTTTCCTGATTATTATTGCATTTATATGAAAATGTTTGTTAAAAAAATCATATCTAACTTGTGTAAAGGATTTTTTGTATAAAACCTTTTGATCCAAGAGTTATATAATGTATATGTATATATTTGTATATAATTGCCTTCAAGCTATAACACTACAGAATAAAGGTTGCATTTTTGACATTCTATTTAGTCTAGTAAAAATTACCCCTTCTTCATTGTAATATATTTTCTTTGGGGAAGTAATTATTGAGTGGCCAATATTGATTTTGTCTCCATTGTTATATGCCTTACATTGGTTGCCAATTAAAAACATGCTGATTTTAAACTTTTAGTGATTATACACAAACTACTGTATTTGGAGATTGCACGTGTTTTAGTTAATAAATTGAAAAGACATGTTCCAGGCCGTGTTTTATGCTCCTCTTAAGCCGAATTGTTGGCCATACCTTTAGCCAAGGATTATAAACTGCAAAAGACATGCTTAAGGGCCTTTCTCTTTTGTTGTTCCCAGCCTTTGGAATGTGCTGATCTTGAGAGAGGAAAAAGATATTTAGAAAAATGCTGAAGGTGGTGATTTTTTTGGAGATGCTTTTATGTAATTGCATTTTGTTCACAATTATATCTTGTTTTAATAGTCTATGTTTTATTGGAAATTGTAAATGCTTTTTGTAAACCACACCAGACTTTGAAATTGGAGGAGGTGGTACATAAGAAATTTAAATACATAAAAAAGACATGAGGGCCAATATAATAAAACTCACGCTAAAATCAGAGTTAAACTGAGGCACAGGTGTTACTTAATGAGTGAATTAAAAACAGGGGTCACTGTGGGAAGCAGTAAGTTAATAGGATGCAAATCGAACATGAGGAAAAAAAAAGGGGTAGATTTTTAAACATACACATGCGCATCCATGTGTTCGCATTTCCCGGTGTGCACACATAGACATGCAGATTTTATAAAATATAGAAACATAGAAACATAGAAATGACGGCAGAAGAAGACCGAATGGCCCATCCAGTCTGCCCAGCAAGCCTCACACATTCTTTCTCTCATTCTTATCTGTTTCTCTTAGCTCCTTGTTCTATTCCCCTTCCACCCCCACCATTAATGTAGAGAGCAGTGATGGAGCTGCATCCAAGTGAAATATCTAGCTTGATTAGTTAGGGGTAGAAGGGGCAGTAACCGCTGCAATAAGCAAGTTACACCCATGCTTATTTGTTTTACCTAGACTATGTTGTACAGCCCTTGTTGGTTTTTTTTTTTTTCTTCTCCCCTGCCGTTGAAGCAGAGAGCCATGCTGGATATGCATTGAAAGTGAAGTATCAGGCACATTTGGTTTGGGGTAATAACCGCCGTAACAAGCCAGCTACTCCTCGCTTTGTGATTGCAAATCCTTTATTTCTTCACCCCTGTCGTTGAAGCTATGCAGGATATGCGTGAGGCATCAGTTTTTTGTTTTTGTTTTTGTTTTTTTTTTCCCCTGCCGTTGAAGCAGAGAGCTATGCTGGAAATGCGTGATGTATCAGTCTTTCTCCCATGCCGATGAAGCAGAGAACCATGCTGGATATGCATGGAAAGTGAAGTATCAGGCACATTTGGTTTGGGGTAGTAACCGCCGTAACAAGCCAGCTACTCCCCGCTTTTTGAGTGCGAACCCTTTTTCTTCTCCCCTGCCGTTGTAGCAGAGAGCTCTGCTGGATGTGTGAAGTATCAGTTATTCTTCTCCCCTGTCATTGAAGCAGAGAGCTATGCTGTATATGCATTGAAAGTGAAGTATCAGGCATATTTGGTTTGGGGTAGTAACCGCCGTAACAAGCCAGCTACTCCTCCCCTCTTTGTGAGTGCAAATCCTTTTTTCCATTACCTCTTGCTGTTGAAGCTTTGAGCGATGTAGGAGTCACAGTAAGCATGTGTATGTTTATTTAATAAGGGTATTGTGTCAATAGCCATCATTCTGGCGAGTCACCCACTCTTCATTGGCGGCCTCTTGACTTTATGGATCCGCAGTGTTTATCCCACGCCCCTTTGAAGTCTTTCACAGTTCTGGTCTTCACCACTTCCTCCGGAAGGGCATTCCAGGCATCCACCAATCTGGGGGCCACTCGCGCATGTGCAGGCGGCACGCACAAAGGTGGGGGACTTGTGCAATTTTCATGTGGCGAAGCATCCCGGCCTTCCCCAGTTCCCTCCCAATTAAGGAGCAGACTGGGAGGGAGCTCCCCTATCCCCTGTCCTTCCCACTCCCTAAACCCTTCCTTTTGCTTTTTTTAGTAAGTTGCTTCTGCTCCGGTGGAACAGTAAGCAATTTGCGTGCGCTTCCCCTGCACAGCATCAAATTGCCGCTGTACTGGACACTTCCAGCCCCACCCCTCCCCACCCCAGGACTGTCCCTTTCCTTCGGCCCGGCAATTCTGTGCGCATTGGGAGTTATGTGCGCACATAATCCCTGTTATTTTACACCTGTAGCTGATTAAGAATTTACCCAAAAGTGTACTAAATGAAAAAAATGTGCAAAAACTTGAGTTAATCTGAAAAATCTGCATTAATCCAAAAAGTACTTTAAAGCAAGAGTAAAGAGGTAAGTGCTTGAAGTTGGAAGGAGTTTGATCAAAATGAACTTGCATGCAAGACTGGCATTGGGCATCCCAACTTGGGCCAATTTCGCATATAAGACCATTTGGGCAAAGCACGTCAAGTGAAATAAAAATAGTAATCGTGCTCTTGGGTGGTGGGCACCTACAGCCAAACAGTACGCACTTTGGTGACGTGCATCCCTAACGGCATTGTGGCCCATTCTAGAGAACTTAGTAACTTACCCTTTGGGCATGCCTTGCCCAAATTCCCAAGTGAGGATGCCCAGTGCCAGTCTTGCTATGCAAAGCTGTTTTGGTCAAACTCCTTCCAACTTCAAGCACTTACCTCCTTATTCTTTTGTTTTGTTGAGGTGGAGTAAAAGTTAACTCACATTACTGATGGCCATGGCATTCCATTGCTGTATTCATGTAGTAGTGTCTATCTGTTTCTACCTCATAACAATGTAAGTTTACTCCACCTCAGTCAAAATAAGGAGTTGCATTTGCAGTGTAAGCTCCCTGGGGCAGGCACCTTCAGCTGAATAGTGTACGCTTTGGTGTTGTGCATCCCGACATTGGCCTACTGCTCAGCTGTAGGCACCCTATTCAGAGAGCATCCATGCTGTTCAGCTGTAGGCACCCTATTCAGAGAGCATCCATGCTGTTCAGCTGTAGGCACCCTATTCAGAGAGCATCCATGCTGTTCAGCTGTAGGCACCCTATTCAGAGAGCATCCATGCTGTTCAGCTGTAGGTTCCAGCCCCAGAGAACTAACATTGGAAATTTAAGTCCTTCCAACGTCTGAGGTAGAATACTACACTGGGCCCAACAAGAGACAACATAGGCCACCATAAATGTGACTTTAATTTACCTCTGATCCAGAAGTTAAATTTTCAATGTAAGCTCTCTGAGGAAGATAGTCATGTTTTCCCAAACACCTGAACAGTACACATACAGTGCTGAAGGGCATATTCTTCAGCTGTTGGTGCCCACCCAGACAGCCTAAGTGTTTAGCTGTATGAGCCTTCCCAGAAAGCTTAGGGGTAGATTTTATAAAGTGCGCGTGCACGTCCATGTGCGTTCGCTTCCCAGCGCGCACACGTGGACACGTCGATTTTAGAACATGAACGCACTGGCGTGCGCATGTTATAAAATGCGTGGCCCACGCACAAATAGGCACCGGATTTTATAATCCACACGCATATGTACGGGCAGCAAGTGCAAGGGAAGGAGGACTTCTGCAATTTCTGCACGGTGATGCATTCCGGCCTTCCCCAGTTCCCTACCCCCTACATAACCTCCCTTCCCCTCCCCCTAAACCCTACGTTTTTGGGGAGGTTTTCTTTGCTGCATGCGCCGGCAGCTGGGTCTTCAGAACAGCGAACAATGTTGCTGTCCCAGCCCGCCCTTTTTCCCACCCCCTCCCCATCCAGAACACGCCCCCAGCCTGCCCCTTTGAAGAAGCCCAGCCCTTGTGCATGTACCGGGCTTTATATGGGTGGCCGGGCACCTTCGAAAATTGGCTCGGTGTGCACAAGGCCTGGCCATGCACGTAAAGCCCAGATTTTATGCACGCAAGGCGTATAAAATCCATGCTTTATTCTTTTATTTTATTTGCTATTCCTTGTCGAAAAGGTCTTGAATGAAAAAATGTACCCATAAGTTAGGATGCACAGCACTAATCTCACATGGATTGCCATTTTGGCAAGGCTTGGCAAGAAAAATCAAAGCATAAGCTCTCTGGGGTGGGTATTTTCAGCTGAACAGTATGCACTGTACTTCCAGATTTACATCCAGCTGTGGTGTCCTGTTCAATTAGAGGTGCCCTCTTAAGCAAGCTGTAGGTGCCCACTCCAGAGAGCTTGTTTTGATTTGTTTTGCCATTCCTTGTCAAAATGGCCTTGGATGCAAGAATTTGCGGTCTGGAGTGGGTATTTATAGCTAGCTGAACAAAGTGTAAGCTCCCTGGGATGGGCATTTAAAGTTAAACAGTATGCCAAAATTGGGGTGCATAATGCAAGCTGTAAGTTCCCACCCAGAGAGCTTACACTGGAAATAAACTTCTGGGTCCGAGGTTATCATAAAGCATGCCTCGTGTGCCACAATTTCATCATCGTATATCTCCAAATGTCTTAGTTAACATATTTTTTTAGAAAATGACTGTTTGTCTTATCCACTTAAAAACTGTAGAAATTCACAATTTATTTTTTAAAGCAGCATGATTGCAATTTGTGATGTGCAAATACCCAACCGGGACTTCATTTCAAATGAAATGCCAAAATTGTGATGTATAATGCCAGTGTACTGTTGAGCTGTGGGTGCCCACTCAGAGAGTTTACACTGCAAATTAAACTCCTGGGTCCAAGATGGATTGAGCTCACATTTCTGGTGGCCAAAGATATTCTATTGCTTTATTCAGTCTGATAGAAGAAGGTAGATACTACCATACTGGGCACTGTAATAGTATAAATCATTCAAAAATAGTCCCAAATCATCAAGTGTAACAACTCAAAATTAATACAATAAAAAACACAGACTACTGGATTTCATACTTTAGTTTCACCCGACATGTTTCAAGAGAACTGCTTCAGGGGCTTTAATCTCATTCAAGGATGCCAACCTGTGCTCTTTGGAAACTAATATGAAATACAAAATATGTATGTAGAAACAGGTAGGTTAACCAACGGACACAAAACTTTCATCAAGGTAATCATTGACGAAGGTCCAAAATCAAAAAGAAAGGCAACACACTTAGGGCCGGATTTTGAAAGCCCTACGTGCATAAATCCAGATGATTTACGCGTGTAGGGGGGGGGGTGTTAAGCGAGCTGGGCCTATTTTATAAAG
Organism: Rhinatrema bivittatum; assembly: GCF_901001135.1. Lineage (NCBI taxonomy): Eukaryota > Metazoa > Chordata > Amphibia > Gymnophiona > Rhinatrematidae > Rhinatrema > Rhinatrema bivittatum. The sequence continues at coordinate 342,191,454 of NC_042620.1, read as the reverse complement.
GCCCGGCGACACCCATAAAGCCCCGGGACACGTCTAAGTTTGGGGGTGGTGTGGGGCAGACCAGAGGACTCAGGCACAGCGGCCATTTGCCGCTATGCCGGGGGATCACATGCCAGCAGGCTGCCGGTGCGCGCAACCTGCGCCTGCCCTGAGGCAGGTGCAGAAGATAAATTAAAAAATTAGGGGGGTTAGGATAGGGCTGGGGGGGGGATAGGTTAAAGGAAGGGGTGGGAAGGTTAGTATAGGGGGAAGGGAATGCGGGAAAACCGCAGGCTTCGGCGTGTGCCAAATGCACTAGTGTGCATCCCCTTACGCGCGCCGATCCCCAATTTTATAACAGGTGATGTATTGTCCTCAGTGCGAGAGGACAATACATCCCCTGGAGGGGGACAATACATCCCCCATGTCCTCCCTGGGCAGTAGCCCTGGGAGGACATGGGGCAGATCCTTGCTACAGGAACACTTCCTGCTACACTAGGGTGATGATCTCCTACTGGAGACCTTTCTGATCCAAAGCAGCACTGGGGCTGCCAGACTGGATTTGGGACTTGGCTACTGTGTCCCTGAAGGTCTCATCAATGCAGCTCTCTGCTTCAGCTCCTCCAAGTCTGCTACTCTAGCCTTCAGAGATCGGACTCGTTCCCTGAGAGCCAGGAGCTCTTTGCACCGAGTGCACACATACAATCTCTCACCGGCAGGTAGAAAATCATACATGTGACATTCAATGCAAAAGACTGGAAAGCCCCCCTCTGTAATAGTATAAGATGGCCACCATAAATGTGAGAAGTTTTATTCCTGCTCTAATCCAGGCATTACATTTCCATCATATTTAAAATCTGCTTCAAGCTATCTGCCCTTAATTTACCTCCCTGTAATGCTGGGGAATAGTTAATGACTTTCTATACATGGGATTTGCATGAACCCACACTAATTTTAACATTGACACTTGCTCCTGGTTTAACACATTTTTTAGGAGTTAAAACCCCTGTTAAAAGCCAGTTAACTTACCACAGAAAATATGTGCTAAACCAGGAGTAATAACCTGTGCTAACATTAGTGCACTTTATTACATCAGCCTCCTTGTTATATAGTCTATCAATACTAACTGTGTATCTGTCTATATCTATCTCTCTGTCTGTCTATATCTTCTGTATATTAGATATCTATATAATATCTTCAGTATAGTGCAATTAGACTCAATTGATAAATAATAAAATAAGAAAGGAAATGAAATCAAAGCAGCATGGTAAATGAAAACAATCATGTTATAATGTAGCTTTAATTTTATTTTATCACCTGTAAATTCTCACTTGTGATTTAGAAGGTCTTCATTGTAGTCACAAAGACTTGACATTTTAACATTCTAAATAATTACTTTGGTGATGAATTATAATTATTTATGACTATACTACATGGAAGTTTCTGGAATCCAGGCCAGTGCAATTAATAAAGGTTAAAGATGAATGCCTCCGCAGTGTAAAAAACATTAAAGTATAAAACAGTGTTTTGTTCATTGGTACTCATACTACCTGTGTTAATGGATTTGAAGATAGCATTACTGCATCTTAAGTTTTCTATGTATAAAGAAAATGTTAAACTCAAAAGATCACTTAGAATAAGACCACTTTACATACTCTTGCCAGGGCAAAAATTGAAGACATAGGGGGATTATATTCCTTAATGGCTACCGTAAAGCATGCTCATGTGGTGCCACAATTTCATCATGGTATCCCTCCAAATGACTTAAAGAGTGATTTTTTTTTTAAATATGTTTTCTAATGCACTTAAAACCTTTGTAGAAATTTGCAACTTATCTTTAAAAGCAGCATGATTGCAGTTTCTGATGAGCAAACACCCAACAGGGGGCTTGTTTCAAATGAAATGTCTTCATCAGGGGTACATCCTTCAGAATTACTGCTGCATAAGAATTAATGCTGGAAATTTAACTCCTGGATGAGAGCAGGAGTAAAACCTAACTTACATTTCTGGTGGTCATGTTATACTATTACAGTGCCCAGTGTGGTAGTGTCTACCTGCTTCTATCAGACTGAACATACCAATAGAATAACTTTGGCCACCAGAAATGTGAGTTTATCTTGGACCCAGGAGTTTAATTGCCAGCGTATAACTCTGAGTGGCAACTATAGCTGAACAGTACACCAGCATTATACATCCCGTTTTGGCATTTAATTTGAAATGAAGATCCTGTTGAGTGTTTGCACATTACAAATGGCAATCATGCTGCTTTAAAAAATAAGTTGTGAATTTATACAAATTTTTTAAGTGGATAATACATATTTTAAAAAAAATGTTTAAGACATTTGGAGAGATATGATGATGAAATTGTGGCATCACATAACACATGCTTTATGGTAGCCTTTTAGGACTATATTCCCTATAGCTTTACTTTTTGCTCTGACAAGAGTCTGTACCCTCCTGGACATAAAGTGCCACACCCCCACCAAGTTGATCCTCCCTATCATTGCGATATAATTTGTACCCTGTTATTGCACTGTCCCATTGGTTATCCTCCTTCCACCAGGTCTCTGTGATGCCAATTATGTCAATCTCATCATTCACTGCTATACACGCTAATTCTCCCATCTTACTTCGTAGACTTCTGGCATTGGCATACTCACATTTCAAAGTGTGTTTTTTTGTTTGTATTAATAACCTGCTTTTCAGTTGATAGAGATAATTTGGAATTCTTTAGCTCAGGTGATTCTTTACTTATAGGCACATGGACTACGTTTGCTTTTATTGGAACATCTCTGTTGGGATGCCCTAACTCTCCTGTTTCATTAGTATCCTTCAAGGATACATTCCTCCAAACCATGCACTGCTGAGTGACTGTTGGCTTTCCCAATTGTTCTAGTTTAAAAGCTGCTGTATCTCCTTTTTAAAATTTAACGCCAGCAGCCTGCTTTCACTCTGGTAAAGGTGGAGCCCGTCCTTTTTGAAAAGTTTCCCCCTTCCCCAAAAGGTTGTCCAGTTCCTTACAAAACTGAATTCCTCTTCCTTGCACCATTGTCTCTTCCATGCATTGAGACCGGCACTCTGCCTGCCTCTGGGGACCTGCATATGGAACAGGGAACATTTCAGAGAATGCCACTCTGGAGATTCTGGATTTCAGCTTTCTACCTAAAATCCTAAATTTGGCTTCCAGAACATCTTTCCCACAATTTCCTATGTAGTTGGTGCTCACATGAACCACGACAGCCAGCTCCTCCCCAGCACTGTCTAAAATCCTATCTAAGTGATGCGTGAGGTCTGCCACCTTTGCACCAGGTAGGGATGTTACCAGGTGATCCTCACTTCCACCAGTCACCCAGCTATTCCCTCCTGGGCAGCAGCCCTTGGAGACTTGTTCTCAGTGCAAGAGGACAATGCATCACCTGGAGAGCAGGTCCTTGCTACAGAATCACTTCTTGCTACACCAGGATGATGCTCTCCAGCCAGGAGACCTTTCTGATCCAAGGCAGCACTGGAGCTTCCAGACTGAATTTGGGACTTGACTATATCCCTGAAGGTCTCATTAATGTACCTATTTGTCTGCCTCAGCTCCTCCAGGTCTGCCACTCTAGCCTCCAGAGATCGGACTCGTTATCTGAGAGCCAGGATCTCTTTGCACCGGGTACACACATACAATTTCTCACCTCTCATACTTGTGAGTCATGCATATTTATGGTGAATATCCTGAAAATCTGGCTGGCTGTGGGGTCCCCAGGACAGCTTTGGGAAGTCCTGTCTTAGCTGGCACCCAGGGGCAGATAGGAAATGAGAGGATGGACTCTTTCTGCACACAACTATGCTTAACTCCTTCCTTTCTCTCTCACTCCATGGATAGCTTAACTCTCTGAATTCCAGGACTTCAAATTGGGAAATAACAATGGTTCTAATGCCCACTTTTGCAATACTAGCCCTTCTCCAGCACTAATTATTACCACAGTCTTTCATCTGAAAAACACACTGTGAAGCTAGGTGGCTTCCAACATCTTTTACTGATAGTTGATTAGATGACTGAAGAAACATATATCATCAATAAATAATAGGGCAGAAACAAATTAATAAACTTGTGACCTTACTTCTTTAGCAAAGTCTCTTTATTTTTTGGAATCACACTTCATAACATTTGAAGTTTTCTTTTCCACAATTACTCCAAATGGCTTAAATTATTCAGATAACTCAAATTTTTCCCAGCTTCTTCCCACTGAAGGTAGTTAGAATAGTCCCAATATATTATTAGACCTTAAATCCTAGTTCTCATACCTTTCCTAAAGTCTTCAGCTATGCTTGAACTTTCCTATTTAGTTTCTGATGGGCACAGTCCTCTCAAATACCTCTCAATTGAGTCAGCAGCTGACACAATACCTTCATCTTCTTTTGTTTTCTGCAATGGGAAGAACTCCCTCCTCCAAAGTGAGAGACACTTCTTTTTCTCTCAATGTAAAGGATACTGAGTCTCTGGTACCTAGACAACTCTGCTTCTAGGAACACAAACAGTATTTCACCCCAAAAGAGGAAAATCAAAGGAGAGGAAGGAAAGGTGGAAAAACCTCCTTGTCTTCCAAATGAAAGAGATAGTCCAAAAACAGGCAAGTTAAATTGAAACTTGGGTCACTGTCCGGTCCATTTTTTGAAGGAGAGCTAGGTCACTGGAATTACCATTTCTTCTTTAACCTCCTTCAGATACTTTCCTGCTTCTGGCTTCGGCAGTCCATGGGCAAGCCTTACCTAAATACAATTTTAACATAGAAACAGAAATGACGGCAGAAGACCAAACAGCCCATCCAGTCTGCCCAGCAAGCTTTTGCACTTTTTTTTTTCTCTCATACTTCTGTTACTCTTGGCCATTTATAACCTTTTGGTTCTATTTCCCTTCCACCCCCGCCATTAATGTAGAGAGCAATGTTTGAACTGCATCTAAGTGAAATATCTAGCTTCCTATAAGCAAGCTGCACCCATGCTTATTTGCTTACCCAGACTATGTAATTTGGACCTTGTTGGTTATTGTCTGTATATAGATCCACTTTATTTCATTCCCCCCTGCCATTGTAGCAGAGAGCTATGTTGGATATGCATTGAAAGTGAAGTATCAGTCTTTCTCCCCTGCCATTGAAGCAGAGAGCTATGCTGGATATGCATTGAAAGTGAAGTATCAGTCTCTCTCCCCTGCCATTGAAGCAGAGAGCTATGCTGGATATGCATTGAAAGTGAAGTAATAGGCTTATTTGGTTTGGGGTAGTAACCACTGTAACAAGCAAGCTACTCTCCGCTTATTTTGTGAATACAAATCCTTTTTTCCACATTTCCTCTTGCCGTTGTAGCTTAGAGCAACGTTGGAGTCGCATTAACCGTGTGTATGTTTATTGAATAAGGGTATTGTCTCCAGGTAGTAGCCATCATTCCCGCGAGCCACTCTCTCTTCCTTCGCATCCTCTAGACTTTATGGATCCACAGTGTTTATCCTACCTTCCTTTGGTCTTCACCACTTCCTCAGTTTTATAGCAAGAGGAGAATTAATTGAGGAGAAGACTGTGCATGCTCAGTTTAATGTGTATGTGTTATTTTGGGTCATATCGAGATGCTATTTAGTGCTCAGCCAGAAGAAGATTGCAGACACCAGGCTATTTTTTTAAATATGGGTATGCTAAAAGTACACCACCTGTTAAGTGGAGTTTTAGCATGTATGTTAAATTTAACTAATGGCACTCTAAACATTTTTAGTACATATATTGTTCATAGAACATTCTATATTTAAAAGCCTCCCTCTTCTGAAATAGGCAAGGTCTATGACTTTTCTAAGTCATGTAAAAGTGTTTTGTTTTGTTTTTTTTTATACCAGCCCTTGCTCAGAAGAAGCCCCTGCTCAGGAACTTCACTATTGATTTCCAAACATGCAGTCAATCGTCAGACTTCAACAACATGTTGCAGGTGTGGACTCTTGGCCTGAGGTAGATTTGGCGCTACCCGTGGGGGAGACCCCACAGATCCCTACCATAAGGAGGCGATGCCAGACTAGAAGCAGAGGCCAACAGGGAATTCACCAATACAAACCCACATTTCCTGCAGGTTGAGCCCTTGGGTGCCATGGATGGCTGGTCTTAGGAGGACCTCTGTGTGGATAATCACATGGGGTACAGCCAGGCAAAGAAAGTGACTGGAGGGTGCTGGAGGTCCAAGGCAGGTGGTGAAGGAAAGCAATGTGTCCAATCTGGAGGACAGAGCCAGGTGGCAAATCTCGTAGTCAGGTTCGGTCCAGAGGTCGGAGGCAGGTGGCAATCTCATAGTCAGGTCCGGTCCAGAAGTCAGAGGCAGGCAGCAATCTCATAAGAGCAGTCTGAGTCAAGAGCCTAGGTCAGTCCAAAGGGCGAGGAGTAGGAACAGGAGCTGGAACGGATACTGGAACTCAGGAGCAGGAACAGCAATGCATGAGCAATGCCAAGAATGAGCGAGGATATCTGTTACCAAGGCAAGCTCTGACTACTAGAGCTTGCCTTATAATTCCTAGAGCGGCTGACGTCATCACTAGGGGCCGCGGGATCTTTTTCCGCCGCGGTCCCTTTAAATCTCAACCGGTGGTGTGTGTGTACACCTAGGAGCACCCCACATGGTTGCAGCCGCTGGAGGAAGAAAGGTAGCACAGATCAGCAGGGAGGAATCTCCTGCCATGCTGGGAGGGCTGGGAGAAGCGGCGGCAGCATGATCACGAGGGTGGATGCCTGCTGCCACCAGAGAGAGAGAGGCCAAGGTCAGAGCCCTGGCATCAGAGTGTAAGTGGTCCTGGCCTGTGACCTCAACGGCTGGGAATCGCAACAGTACCACCCCTTACAGCCTCCTCCTGGAGGTCTGGGTTTCCTTGGTGGCTAGTGTGGAACTGCTTAAGTAACTCCTTATCAAGGATGTTGGTGGCTGGTTCCCAGGAATTCTCTTCTGGGCCGCATCCCTCCCAGGAAAGGAGGCACTCCCATCTAAGACCCCTCTTATGGACATCAAGAACCTCTTGCACCTGGTAGGTAGAATCTGTCTTGGAGACGAGAGAATAATGTTTCAGAATCTTGTGAGTAGGCCAAGAAAGAAACAGAGGCTTGAGGAAGGAGACGTGAAAGGTGTTATGTATCCCCAGTGATGGGGGGAAGACGAAGCTTGTAGGTCACAGGTCTAATGCGTCTGATGATCAAGAATAGTCTGATAAACCTTGGAGCCAGGTGTTGTGAAGGGAACTTTAAGTGGATGTGGTGCGTGCTAAGCCACACCTTGTCACCAGGTTGGAAATCAGGAGTGGGCCTACAATGGGCGTCAGTGGCTCTTTTGGCGCAGTCATCGGCTTCTTGGAGCATCTTGGAAGAGCGGATCCAACAGCATGCAAGGCCTCTGCCGTGCCCTGAGCAGCAGATGGGACCAAGAGAGGCATCAGCAGAGGTGGTTGTGGTTGTGGTTGCCTACCATAGACAATGGAGAATGGAGATGCTCCCATAGACTCACAGATGTGGGGATTATGAGAAAATTATGCCCACAGAAGTAGTTGGGACCAGTTGTCTTGTTGAACATAGGAGCAGGCTCGAAGAAAGGTCTTGAGAGAGTGTTTTGTGTGTTTGGCTTGGCCATTAGCCTAAGAATGGTAGGCCCAGGGTCACCCTGAATTTATGGCAGTGCCCACTAGTACTGAGCCACAAACTGAGATCCAAATTAGATGTAATGATCTTGGGATGTCCAAGCAGCCAGAAGACGTGGATGAAGAAGTAGCGGGCCAGCTCTGGTGCAGAAGACAAACTAGGAAGTGGAACAAAATGAGCCATTTTGGAAAATCGGTCTGGGGTTTCCATTGGATCTAGGGAGGTCCACCACAAAATCTGTGGACAGGTGGGACCAGGATTCTTGAGGGACTGGTAAAGGATGAAAAAGTCCCCAGGGCCATATCCCTGCACCTTCTGTTGAACACACATGGGGGCAGGAATCCATGTAGGCCTGGACATCCTGAATGACGTTGGGCACCAGTAATACCGCTGGAGAAGGATTAGTGTTTGAGATCACCTGGGATGCCTGGCAAACCTGGAGTCATGAGCCCATCTTAGCACTTTCTCACGGAGCCAGCGGGGAACCACAGTTTTCCTGACTGGGAGAGTTACCAATGTAGACAAAAGGATACGTGCCAGGTCTATGATGTGTTGCGGCTTCTCCGGGATGTCTTCAGGTCAAACGAATGGGATAGTGAGTCGGCTTGTGCATTCTTCTCTCCCAGGCGGTATCTGAGGTCGAAATTGAACCATGGGAAGAATAGCAACCAGCGAGCTTGTGTAGAGTTCAGCCGCTGGGCTTGCTTGAGATGCTCTAGGTTCTTATTGTCTGTGAATATGGTAAACTGATGCTGCACTCCCTCAAGCCAAGGAAGCCACTCCTCTAAAACCAATTTAATGGTGAGCAATTTGCGGTCTCTGATACTGTAGTGCCTTTTGGTGGGAGAGAACTTATGTGAGAAAAATGAGCAGAGTTGTAGTTTGCCCTTGGGAGAGCACTGGCTAAGGATTGCTCCAATTTCAACTGAAGAGGTGTCCACCTTCTTGACAAATGGATGATTGGGGTCCAGGTGTTGCAGGTAGGGTCTCTGAAGAAAGGCCTCCTCCAAGGCCTTAAACGCGGTGACAGCTTCATATTTCCAGTTCTTTGGGTTTGCCCCTTTCCATGTGAGTGCTGTGGGGAGCACTACAATAACTGAATAGTTGGTAATAAAATGGTGATAGTAATTGGCGAATCCTAAGAAGCGCTGGAGAGAGCGCAGCCCAGAGAATTGGGGCCAATTACAGATGCATTGGAGCTTGCTGGGGCCATGGATGGAAACTAGGAAGGGTAGACGTTCCTGTTCAAAATTACTCTTGTCCAATAGCATACAGGTGGTTGTCATGCAAGCACTGGAGCACCTGGCAAATATCTTGACGATGCATTGATAGATTCCTTGACAATATGAGAATGTCATCTAGATAGATGAGAACCTAAGAGTATAGGAGATTTCGGAATATCTCATTTATTATACACTGGAAGACTGCTGGGGCATTACAAAGGCCGAAGGGCATAACAAGGTATTCATAATGCCCGTCCCGGGTGTTGAAGGTGGTCTTCCAGTTGTTGTTGGGGCAAATACGGACTAGGTTGTAAGCATCTCTTAGATCAAGCTTGAAGAAGATGGTGGAGCCCTGAAGGTGATCGAACAGTTCATTGATCAGGGGCAAAGGGTATTTGTCTTTGTGAGTAATGATGTTCAGACCCCTGTAGTCAATACATAGAAACATAGAAACATAGAAATGATGGCAGAAGAAGACCAAACGGCCCATCCAGTCTGCCCAGCAAGCTACAGGGGCGCAAGCTACAGGGGCAAGCTACAGGGGCGCAAGGTCCCATTCTTCTTAGTCACGAACCCCGCCCCTGTGGGTGAGGAAGGTGGATGAAGCCCTTGGCCAGATTCACTTTGATGAATTCTGTCATGGCCTTTGTTTCAGGGACAGAGAAGTGGATAAACTCTGCCCCAGGGGAGGATATGTCTCAGGCAGGAGATCAATGGCACAATAAAACTTGCTTAGAGGTGGCAAGATGTCTGCCTTCTGTTTGGAAAAGACATCCAGAAGGCTGCATAGGACAAAGGAATGCCTGGAGTCATGGTGGTTAATGAAAGGAATGGGGGAGGTTCCACCTGCACTAAACAGGACTGACGACTGCGAGGGCTCCAGTCGGAAAGCTGCAGTGTGGACCAGTAAAACTGTGGTGAGTGGAGTTGGAGCCAGGGCAGGCCCAAGCCAATGAGATGGATAGACTTATCCAGGAGATAAAATTCAATCTCCTCCTCATGGATCTTCATGAAGACCAGTGCGGTGACTTGTGTAATCCTCCCAGGAAAAGTGTCCCCCTTGAATGGAAGGGATGAACAAAGTCATGTCAATGGTCCTGGTGGGAATCTTCAAATGGATTGCCAGGTCTTTTATCAGGAAATTCCCACCAGCCCCGGAATCGACCAGTGCCAGGTTAGGAAAATAGCGAGATTTCCCTGTTAGTGTCATCAGTAAAGACAGCTGGAGGGCTGGACTAGCAGCGCTTAGGGTCAGAGCCCTTGTAGGCCCTAGGCTGAGGAGTTTCCCGGATGGATAGAACACTGGGATAGGCGGTGTCCCACAGCCCCACAGTATAGACCAGGGGTCAGGAACCTTTTTGGCTGAGAGAGCCATAAACGCCACATATTTTAAAATGTAATTCCATGAGAGCCATACAATATGTTTAAAACTAAATACAAGTAAATGTGTGCATTTTATGTAAGATCACACTTTTAAAGTACAATAAGTCTCTGAAAATATTACACCAGGACTTAAGACACCAATACATCTCCTATTAGGAAAACGGACCAAGTCAGGCTGCTATAGAGTCCTACACAGAAACTACACGCCAGCAGAAAACCTCACCTGAATCACGTGCTGTCCCTCACCTAACATAGAATAAAGAGACCAAAACGCATAACAAGAAGCATGCAGACAAAAACTGAATTGGAAACTGCAACAAGCCAGAGTCTCTGTATGCAGTGTAACAAAGGAAAAAAGAAACATCACACATCCTTATAAAACAAATCAAGAAATATAAAATCATCAGCAGTAAAACTGTACTAACAAAAAGAACATATTTCGAAATAGCTGATGAGTGGAATATCCAATAATTAAAAACTCATATAAAACATTTCCAGATACCAACAAAATATTTCAAAATAGCAGACACAAAGATCCAGTAATGAAAAATAATAAGGATACAAAAATTTTTTTGCTCTGCATACCTGGGAACGTTTGATATCCAGGTGTCCTGAGATTGTTCTGAATTAGCAGGAGGTGGGGTGGTTTGCTTGGAACTTTCTCCTCTCTCAGTCACATACCAGCGCTCTCTCTCACACTGGCTCTCAATGACACACCTATACACACATGCTCTCAGTCACTCACATATACAAATGTTTTTTCTCTCTCACTTATATAGGCTCTTAATTACACATTTACACACATGCTGTCTATCTTTTCACGCTTACACACACACAGGCTTTCAATCACATAAATACATGCTGTCTTTTTCTCTCACACACAGACTCTCATTCACATGCTTACAAACATGTCCTCTCTTTCTCTCATTTACACACAGGCTCTCAATCACATACTCACATGCTCCCTCACCTAAATCAGCTCTCAATCACACACATACACACATGGTCTCTCTCTCTCATTTAAACACAGGCTCTCAATCACATACTCACATGCTCCCTCACCTAAATCAGCTCTCAATCACACAGACACACATGGTCTCTCTCTCTCATTTAAACACAGGCTCTCAATCACATACTCACATGCTCCATCACCTAAACCAGCTGTCAATCACACACATACACACATGGTCTCCCTCTCTCATTTAAACACAGGCTCTCAATCACATACTCACATGCTCCCTCACCTAAATCAGCTCTCAATCACACACATACACACATGCTCTCTCTCTCTCATTTAAACACAGGCTCTCAATCACATACTCACATGCTCCCTCACCTAAATCAGCTCTCAATCACACAGACACACATGGTCTCTCTCTCTCATTTAAACACAGGCTCTCAATCACATACTCACATGCTCCATCACCTAAACCAGCTGTCAATCAGACACAGACACACATGATCTCTCTCTTACTTATACACACAGGCTCTTAATCATACATACACATGATCTCTCTCACACACAAAGGATCTCAATCATACACACATACTCTTTCAAACAAACAGGTTTTCAATTACAAACTTACACATACAGGTTCCCAATGGTAAACTTACATTCATGCTCTCTCTCTCACAGGCAGGATCTCAATCACAGACATACTCTCTTTCACATATACAGGCTCTCAATCATTCACATACATGCAATCTCTCACTCACACACACAGGATCTCAAACACACATCTCGCTCATTCACTCTCTCTCTCTCTCTCCCCCTTCCCCCCCCCCCCCCCCGGGAACTCGCGGCAGCAGCAGCCACCTCCCAACGCTAACCTCCTTCATTTTCAGCCCTCGCGGAGGCGAAGGCGGAGTCCCATCGGCCGCGGTTGAAGATTTTCATTTTCCTCCGAGCCGCGCTGCAATCTTCTTCCCGTCGGACACTAGCCGTGCTCTCTTCCCGCGGCCCGGAAGAGGAAGTGGAGAGCATCGGGTGCCTGCGCGGGAAGACCCGCGCAGGCACCCGATGACTCCAGCGCTGGCACCCGGCTGACACCCGATGACTCCCGCGCAGGCACCCGGATGACTCTAGTCGGCGTGCTCTCTTCTCCTCCCCCCCGCGGCCCGGAAGAGGAAGTGGTGAGCATCGGGTGCCTGCGCAGAAGAAGAGACCACGCTAGTGTGGTCTCTTCTTCCCGCGCAGGCACCCGATGCTCTCCACTTCCTCTTCCGGGCCGCGGGGGGGGGGGGGGGAGAAGAGAGCACGCCGGTGCCGCTGACTCCAGCTGTCCTGCCGCGTTCCGCCCGGGCTGACAGCATTTTAAGCCCGGGCGGCGGAGGACCGGGGAGCAGCTGGGTCAGCGGGGAACCGCGAAGTATGGCGACACTTGTCTGCGAGCCAGATGCAGCCCTCAAAAGAGCCATATCTGGCTCGCGAGCCATGGGTTCCCGACCCCTGGTATAGACAGAGACCAGCTTGCCTCTTTTGCAGTCGCTCCTCTTGAGAGAGTCTACCTCGTCTCAGCTGCATGAGCTCCTCAGACTTGTCAGGGGAGGAAATCCCTGGGAGGGTGGCATCTCCTGAGGGAGGAGAACAGGAATGCTCAGCCAGTGATGAGGGGTCTGAAGCTCCCGGCTGCATTCTTGGATCCGGCAATCGATGTGGCTGGTGAGGTCAATCAGTCCTTCCAAGGTATCTGGCAGCTCACGGGCAATGAGCTCATCTTTGAGCTGGGGCAAGAGGCCATCCAGAAACATAGGGCAAAGGCAGTCCTCCTGCCAACCCAGCAACGCCGCCAGGGTACGAAACATGATTACATAATCGTTGAGGGCTCGACAGTCTTGACAAAGATGCAAGAGATCAAAACTGGTAGTTGCCAGCCTCCCTGGGTCATAAAAATTCCTCTGGAAAACTGCCACAAAGTGAGACAGATCTTGAAGGAAGGTGTCCGCACGCTCCCAGAGTGGAGAAGCCCAGGACAGGGCTTTCCCTTCCAGACGAGAAAGGACAAAGGTTATCTTGGTTGCGTCATCCGGAAATGCTGCAGGCTGCAGCGTGAACTGCATATAACACTGGTTGATGAATCCTCTTCACAGCTTTGGATCTCCGTTGAAGTGAGGAGGTGCTGGCAAGGAAACCAGAGACCTAATAACTGCAGACTGGGCATGTGGACTGGGTGTAGATGCCGGTGTGGTTGAAGGACTAGGACCGGAGTCCAGTCGAGTGTTGAGGCCACCAGAACCTCGAGATACTGCTGCTGCTGCTGGATCTTGAGAGCCAGGCCCGGAATGGCCTGCAGGGCGGAGGCCTCTGCTGGGTCCATGGCCTTGGCAACCTGATGCGAGTGTGGACCCTTGGCCCAAGGTGGATTTGGAGCTACCTGTGGGGGAGGTGACCACAGGTCCCCACCATCAGGCGGCAAGGCTGGACGGGAAGCAGAGGCCAGCAGGGTCTTTGCAAATACCAGCCCACATTCCCCGCAGGTTGAGCCCTTGGGTACCGGGACTGGCTGGTCTTAGGTGGGCCTCTGCATGGATGATCCCACGGGGAATGGCCAGGCAAGGAAGGTGGCTGGAGGCTGCTAGAAGTCCAAGTCAGGCAGCGAAGTAAAGCAATGGGTCCAATCCGGAGGTCAGAGGCAGGCAGCAAATCTCATTGCTGGGTTCAGTCCAGAGGTCAGAGGCAGGTGACAATCTTGTAGTCAGGAGCAGTCCGGGTCAAAAGCCTAGATCAGTTCGAAAGGCGAGGAGTAGGAACAGGAGCTGGAATGGGAACCGGAATGGGAGCAGGAACAGAAGCTGGAATGGAAACTGGAACTCAGGAGCCAGAACAGCAACACAGGAGCAACACCAGGAGTGAGCGAAGAGACCAGTTGCCAAGGTAAGGTCTGACTGCCAGAGCTTGCCTTATAAACCCTAAATCGGCTGACGTCATCACTAGAGGCCTCAGGAGCTTTTACAGTCGTGGCCCCTTTAAATCTCAGCCGGTGGTGCATGTGCATGCCTAGCAGATGGCTGAGAGAGAGCGCAGTGGCGGTGCAACCCATGCGGCTGCAGCTGCAGGAGGATGAGAGGCATCGCTGGCTGACAGGAGGGAATCTCCTGCCATGCTGGGAGGCCCGGGTGGAGTGGTGGTGGCAGAACTGCAAGGATGGCTGACTGCTGCCGCCAGAGAGAGAGCTGAGGTTGGAGCTTGGCATCAGAGGGTAAATGGCCCCAGCCTGTGACCTCCATGGCTGGGAATTGCAACACAACATCCAGAACAGGGCACAGAAAATGATCTGCCTATGCTACTACAGTAGTATCAGATTTAATTAAGGATAAGAAGTCAAAAATAACTTTACTATGCTTTAAGTATTCCTAACCTATATTCTTGTATGGGCTGCCAACGTTACACCGTGCAAAAATCTTGTTCTTCACCTCATCTTTCTTTACAAATCTTCCCTCTTCAGTAATTTCTCATTTGGCTATCAGCTTCAATCATAATTCTACAAGAAAAATTGGATCCTGCCAAAGTAAATGGCAATTATTATGGATACAGGTGGTGAGCATTTACAGGGAACTAAATGTGTTTTGGGGTGATAGCCAAGATCTTTAGGCAAACAAGAAGCATGAAATGATCCAATATACTGTAGATAGCTAATACATTTATTACAGGAACAGTTCAAGTGTATTGCAAAAATAAAGGTAATTATCTTTGGAGGAAGAATAACTTTCATAAAGTTCAAATGCACCATGGAAGTAGCCAAGTTATTCAAGTAGGGGACTAATTGTTTAATATGGTAAGTGAAGCAGAAAAGATGAAAAAAGGAGGAACATTTAACATGCTTTGAAAAGTATAAAGATGGGGAAAGTAAAATATTCTGATGAAAATATAAAGGTGAATTTTAAAAGAGATGCACGCCCCAAAAAATGCAGATGTGGGCGCTTCTAGCACATGGGTGTGTCTGATCTATTTTACAAACCTTGCACATACGTGCATAGTACCAATGCATGAATATCTCGCTTTGAGTAAACAAGGGGTGAAAATGGGGGTAGGTCATAGGCGTTCTGAGACAGGGCCAAGAGATACGTGCATAGATATCGAAGCAAATGAGACGCGCATCCGGTTCATTTCTGTGCAAATTAACTTCTGCTTTGGATCAGGAGTAAGTCTGAATAAAACTATTATTAGCCACATATGAAATGCTTGAGGGGCCTGGATAAACTGGGGTGGAATGCAGGCTAAAGAACCAGCCTATATGACCGCGCGTCCCTATACACGTATATATGGGTATGCAGTGCATGTTTTAAATTTACCATCATAATGGATGTTCAACTGTTCTACAGAATGCAAAACCATAGTCACAAATAGGAAGGGTCAAAATATGCATACGTTTGTTACTAGTGATTGACAAGCATTAGCTAAAACCCCTAAAACTTCAGTACAAAAAGATTTAGATGTTCAAGATCTGGATCTTCAGGAATACAGAGAAAATTAAATGATAATGCTGTTAGACTACTGCTTTCATCAACAAAATCCCCTTTTCTGACCTCATAAATATACTTCTGATGAATGCAAGGTAGGGAAAAGAAGGTGCATTCCATATCCCCACTCCTATTCCCCTTCCCTAAGAGGGAAGACATACATGTGGACCCGGAGAAGGAATTTACAAAGGGAAAGGCCTGTCTACCATCAGGACAGAGGAGGATATTGGGTTCTCACTAACAGGTCACTCTGCTTTCTTCTCCTAGAGGGATGAGGAAGGAGTAAAGGAGTTTTTTTTTAGCTCACAGAGCTAATCCACTCATAATAGTAAACTATTAATGAGTATGAGTCCCAGTTACAATCCCTTTATACCCAGTTGTAGTAAAAAAAATAATCCTTAAAAAGGTAAAGCAAAATGTGTTTAAGCAAAAAAAAAAATAAAAAAATTAGACAATCACAAATACAAGGAACTGTATTAAAATGACTTTCAATAGAATCAAATGTCATAAAAGAAAACTGCTTCTACTGGGAGACTCAGTCATCAGAGGAACCAATTTAGGAGCACATTTTGATGGTGACAACAGTTAAATGCATTCCAGGATCCTCAGCTAGAAGAAATACAAACCAGATAGTCCGTCATTGAAGAAGAAAGTTGGAACTTTGATATCAGTGTTATCATCCAGCTGGGGATCAATGACTTCAATAGAAATGGCTTCCATGAAGTACAAAACGATTTCCAAAACCTAGGAAGGATGATAAGACACTGCAAAGACTATTGCCTTTTCAGAAATACTACCTGTTTTTGGAAAGGGAAATGAGAAGCTATGCCATATAGATAATTTCAATTCCTGGATCAAATCCTGGTGTACATAAAGTGGTTTTGGTTACACTGGAGGCTGGGGTCATGTATGGAGCAGTAAAAGGCTATATCGTAGGATGGCCTACATTTGTCTGTAGAAGGAAGGAAATTCATATCATATTATCAGACATTTAAACTAAAGAATGGGGGTGGCAGGAAATGGCCAATGAAACTGACATGTCACCCCCAAGCAATACAGGAAGTGGGAGGAGAAAATAACAAAATCAATCAGCTCAAAAAAGCAGAAAAGGTGTCTAGGAAGCGCAACAAATCAAGAGAGAAAAATGGAAAGCAATGACTACAAATGCTCGCAGTTTGGTCACAAAAATTCCAGACCTGCAGGTCCTAATTGTAGAGGTGGACATTGTTGCAGTCCTGGAAACATGGTTCATGGATTCTCATGATTGGGATACGGCCATACCAGGCTATAACTTGTTAAGGAAGGACAGAGAGGTCAGAAGGGGAGGAGTAGCTCTTTATGTCAAAAACAATTTCCAAGGAACTGAACTGCAAAGAAGGTGGGGTAGAGAAGAAGCATTATGGGCCATCCTAAAAAAAGATGATGGTACATCCATTTTTACTGGAGTGATTTACAGGCCTCCGATTCAAACGGAAGAATTAGACAGAGAATGGTCGAAAACATCCAGAAGATGGGAAAGAAAAGAGCAGTGTTGATTGTTGGTGTTTTTAATCTGCCGGACTTAGACTAGAAAATCCTTTCTGTGGAATCTACCAGAAGTAGATAGATATTTGATGCCCTGTAAGGGGTTCTGTTCAAATAAATGGTAATGGAATACAGAGGGAAGATGTGATACTCAATTTAGTGCTCACTAATGGGGATAATGTCTTTAATGTCTGGGTGCGTGCCAACCTCAGTACTAGTGATCATCAAACAGTATGGTTTGATATCGCAAATAGGATGCAGAGAAGTCACACGAAGACACAGGTTTTGAATTTCAATAATATGGACTTTGTCGAAATGGGGAAGAACCTGGAGATAAAACTAGAAGACTGGGAGAAAATGGGAGAGGTGGAACAACAATGGGCCAAACTAAAAGGAGCAATTATAAAGGCAACAAATCTATATCCTAGAAAAGTAAGAGAAATAAGAAACCAATCTGGTTCTGAAAAGAGGTGGCTGATAAAATAAAAACAAAAAGAACAGATTTCAGGAAATATAAAGGTTCCCAAAATGAAGAACACAGAGAAGAATATCTGGTGAAACTGAGGGAGATAAAGAAGGAAATCAAGAAAGCTAAATGTCAGGTGGAGGAAAGGATTGCCAAAGAGGTAAAGAGAGGTGACAAAACATTTTTTCAGATATATCAGAGAAAGGACAAAGATCTGAAGTGGTCTAGTGAAATTGAAAAGTAACAGTGTTCAATGTATGGAGAGAGATGAAATATTAAACAAATACTTCAGTTCAATGTTCACTAAAGAAGATCCTGGAGAAGGACTGTTGCTGGTTGACAAAACTAAAGGTGGAGATGGGGTAGATGAAATTCCGTTTTATAGAAGAGAATGTATGGGAAGAGCTAGGCAAACTGAAAGTGGACAAGGCCGTGGGGCCTGATGAGGTTCATCCCAGGATACAGGGAGTTCAGAAATATGCTAGCGGGTCTGCTGCATGACCTTTTCAATAGGTCCCTGGAAAGAACAGGAGTGGTGCCGAGTGACTGTAGAAGAGCGGTGGTTGTCCCACTCCACAGGTGTGGTAGCAGAGAGGAAGCTAGATACTGTAGGCTAGTTAGCCTCACCTCGGTGGTGGGAAAATTAATGAAGACTCTGCTGAAGGAAAGGCTAATGAATTATCTACAGTCAGGATGATTGCTGGACCCGAGGCAACATGGATTAATTAGGGGAAGGTCCTGTCAGACAAAACTGATTGATTTTTTAGAATGAGTGATTAAAGAATAGGATCAAGGAAGAACGCTCAATGTGAGCTACTTAGATTTCAGCAGCTTTTGATATGGTCCTACATAGGAGGCTTGTGAATAAATTGAGAAGGTTGGGAGTGACCGCCAAGGTGGTGGTATGGATTACAAACTGGTTGACAGATAGAAGACAGCATGTGATGGTAAATGGAGGAACCTACTCTGAAGAGAGAGTGTGTTAAGCAGAATGCCACAAGGATCGGTGTTGGGACTGGTCTGTTGAATATGTGAGTGTCATTGCGGAGGGAATAGAAGGTAAAGTTTATCTGTTTGTGTATGATACTAAGATCTGCAACAGAGTGGACATGCCGGAAGGAGTAGAGAGAATAGGATATGATTTAAGGAAGCTTGAACAATGGTCGAAGATATGACAGCTGGGATTCAATGCCAAGAAGTACAGAATCACGCATCTGGGATGCAGTAATCCAAAAGAGCTGTATGTGATGGGGGGTGAAGGGCTGTTGTACACAGAGCAAGAGAGGGACCTTGGGGTGATTGCTTCACCATCTTCAGTTCGCTAGATGCTATGTGACAAGGTGATAAAGGCTAAAGCCAGAATAATTCTGGGCTGCATAGAGAGAGGAATAAACAGTAAGAAAAAGGAGGTGATAATTCCCTTGTACAGGTCCTTGATGAGGCCTCACCTGGAGTACCGTGTTCAGTTCTGGAGACCATATCTCAAAAGGGACAGAAACAGAATGGAGGCAGTCCAGAGAAGTGTGACCAAAATGGTGGGGGGTTCTCCATCAAATGACTTATGAGGAGAGGTTGAAGGAGCTAAATATGTATACCCTAGAGGAGAGAGAGTGCAAGGGAGATATGATACAGACCTTTAGATACCTGAAATGTTTTAATGTTGCATAATCAACAACAAACATTTTCCATTGGAAAGAAATCAGTAGAATTTAGGGGTCATGAAATGAAACTCCAGGGAGGATGACTCAGAACCAACATCAGGAATTATTTCTTCACAGAAAGGGTGGTGGATGCCTGGAATGTTCTTCCTGAGGAGGTGGTGAAGACAAAATCAGTGAAAGATTTCAAAGGTGCATGGGATAAATACTGTGGATCCCTAAAGGCTAGAGGATCGAATGAAGAAATGAGTGCATGGGGGTAACTTGCTGGTATGGCGGTTTCTACCCTTAACCTATAAGCCTTCAGACTATTGATGCATCTCCATCATTGTTCTCTGCTTCAACGGCAGGGAGAAAAGAGGAAAAGGGGAATTAGATTCAGACAGCAACCAACAAGAACATTGAATTTTGCTGTCTGGGAAAACAAATAAGCATAGGGGGTAACTTGCTGATGCGGCTGTTACTACCCTTAACCAATAAGCCTGAAACTCTTGATGCAACTCCAACATTGCTCTCTGCTTCAATGGCAGGAGGTAACGGGGAATTGGGCTCAAACAGCAACCAACAAAGGCCCTGACTTTGATGGTCTGTGAAACTGATAATTATGGGGAAGACTTGTATGGCGTGGCAGAAACTACCATAAGCTTACTGGGCAGACTGGATGGACTATTGCTCCTTTTCTGCCATCGTTTCTATGTTTTTATTATCAAAAATATGAATTGTAATGAAACCAACATATAAAAGATGTGCACGATACTTTTCCAAACTTTTTCTAATTTATTATCACATATAAATTGTTTATGCATTTAATTATAAAAAAGAAGAATCACATCTATATCAGACAAGAACACCACAAGCATAACTATATTTATAAATCAAACACCTGAAAGGTGGAAAATCCACTAAACAAACAATGTGACTATAAAATAGGGATGTGAATCGTTTTCCATATCGTCTTAACGATAGAAATCGTGTGGCAGGGCAAGAAAATCGTCTTAGGCACGATTTTTTAGTTAAAAAATCGTTAAAAATCGTTTTTTCCGATTAGTGCGCACTAACGGGAGTTAGTGCGCACTAACTGGGAGTTAGTGCGCACTAACTGAAAATGATACAATTTGACACTTTTCAGGTCAGTTAAGGTCAGTTTAGGAATGAATATGTATTCCTATTGGCTGCCCTCTTATTTATTCATGTTACCAAGTTTCCTACTGACAGTATATGGGGGATGGGAAATGGAAACGGTTGGTAGCTTGACAAAACAAGTAATGTGATCAGTCAATGTGACTAGAACTTGTGCCCTAACCCTGATACCAGGGGTATTGTGATCTTCCTGCACACAGTGCCCTATCCCTATTAATACCAGGAGTGTTGTGATCTTCCTGCACACAGTGCCCTATCCCTAATACCAGGGGTGTTGTGATCTTCCTGCACACAGTGCCCTATTCCTGATACTGGGGGTGTTGTGATCTTCCTGCACACAGTGCCCTATTCCTGATACCGGGGGTGTTGTGATCTTCTTGCACACATCCCGGTATCAGGGATAGGGCACTGCATGCAGGAAGATCACAACACTCCTGGTATTAATAGGGATAGGGCACTGCATGCAGGAAGATCACAACACTCCTGGTATTAATAGGGATAGGGCACTGCATGCAGGAAGATCACAACACCCCTGGTATCAGGGAATCAGGGATAGGGCACTGTGTGCAGGAAGATCACAATACCCCGGAGAGGTGAGGGTCAGGCAGCTCCCCCCTGTCTGTGAAGCCAGCCTCTCACTAGTAATGCAGGGAGGGAGCTGTCTCAGACTTCACCATCCTCCCCCCCCCCCCTTACCCACACACCATTCACTAGCTGGGACATGGGGGAAGTCAGGAGTGAGGGTCAGGCAGCTCCCCCCTGTCTGTGAAGCCAGCCTCTCACTAGTAATGCAGGGAGGGAGCTGTCTCAGACTTCACCATCCACCCCCCCCCCCCTCACCCACACACCATTCACTAGCTGGGACATGGGGGAAGTCAGGAGTGAGGGTCAGGCAGCTCCCCCCTGTCTGTGAAGCCAGCCTCTCACTAGTAATGCAGGGAGGGAGCTGTCTCAGACTTCACCATCCTCCCCCCCCCCCCCCTCACCCACACACCATTCACTAGCTGGGACATGGGGGAAGTCAGGAGTGAGGGTCAGGCAGCTCCCCCCTGTCTGTGAAGCCAGCCTCTCACTAGTAATGCAGGGAGGGAGCTGTCTCAGACTTCACCATCCTCCCCCCCACCTCACCCACACACCATTCACTAGCTGGGACATGGGGGAAGTCAGGAGTGAGGGTCAGGCAGCTCCCCCCTGTCTGCGAAGCCAGCCTCTCACTAGTAATGCAGGGAGGGAGCTGTCTCAGACTTCACCATCCTCCCCCCCCCCTCACCCACACACCATTCACTAGCTGGGACATGGGGGAAGTCAGGAGTGAGGGTCAGGCAGCCCCCCCCTGTCTGTGAAGCCAGCCTCTCACTAGTAATGCAGGGAGGGAGCTGTCTCAGACTTCACCATCCTCCCCCCCCCCCCCCTCACCCACACACCATTCACTAGCTGGGACATGGGGGAAGTCAGGAGTGAGGGTCAGGCAGCTCCCCCCTGTCTGTGAAGCCAGCCTCTCACTAGTAATGCAGGGAGGGAGCTGTCTCAGACTGGTATCAGGGTTAGGGCACTGTGTGCAGGAAGATCACAACACTCCTGGTATTAATAGGGATAGGGCACTGTAAGAGATGACACTAGTAGATTGAATAAAGATCTGATGTTTCTGCTCTCCTCACACCAAACAAAAACAACACACAAGCAGAGAAGCCCTTCTTACAAAGCTGAGCTAGTGAGTTAAGTAGGAGGAAAAGTAAACATACTGGTGCCAGTGTGGCTACTTAAAAAATACACTTACCAACAATCAATTACATATATTTGAACTGTGTACAGTTCCAGCCAGGACCACCTTTCTAAAATGCACAGTGATTGGCAAATTCAACATGCACTAGCATTTCAGGTGCCTGCTAACAAAAATAATAAACAAACAAGTTCTAGTCACGTGAGTGCTGATCATTACATTACTTTTTTTGTCAAGCTTCCAACTGTTTCCATTTCACATCCCCCCAACCATATTGGTAACATCAATAGATAAGAGCACAGCCAGCCAATAGGAATACATACATACATATTCATTCCTAAGTGACCTTTACTGACCTGGGAAGTGTGAACACTTTGTTTCATTTTCTGTTGGTGTTCGTTAGTTTCCAGTTCCATTTCCCATCCCCCCAACCATCACCTCAGTGGTAACCTTGGTAACATCAATAGATAAGAGGGCAGCCAGCCAATAGGAACACATATTCATTCCTAACTGACCTTCAGTGACCTGGAAAGTGTTTATTTGTATCATTTTCAGTTAGTGCGCACTAAATCGAGTTAGTGCGCACTAACGGGGAGTTAGTGCGCACTAAATCGAGTTAGTGCGCACTAACACGATTTAACGATTTTTAACGATAAATCGTTAGAATTTCTATTGTATCGTGTTCTATAACGATTTAAGACGATATAAACATTATCGGACGATAATTTTAATCGTTGAAAAACGATTCACATCCCTACATAAAAGTCTTTTCCAATGTTCTTAAGTCCAATGAACAAGGCACATGCCTAGGAAAGTCATTTGCAGTGATCTTAAAAAGCCCGTCAAAGTAAATCTTAATATGGATAGAAAACTACTTCTTTCTTACAAGTTAATTTCTCCCCAGCAAAAAGCCCTTGTTTCACCAGTGTGGCTTCCTCAGGGAAACACAATACAATGACAAAAACTTGACAGGTATGATAAATTCAAACCATTGTATCTTGCAATGGACATCCTTCACTGCAGTATTGTTCAGAAGAAGTATTCAGAATATCTGAAACTCAGTCTTCCATCTCCTAGCGTGCAGTAGTTAAGAAACTAGAAGCAAGGCTCATTTCCCATGGTACTGGGACGAAGAGTAGGTAGGGAAAAGGGGTAGAGATCTGGAGGTTGGTGAGAGAGCGGGGAATCAGAGAAGGACAAGGGAGAAAAAAACCTCAGGCTCAGAAAAGGGATAATGGGGAACCTGGAGCAGAGAGAAAGGGAAGGAGTAGAGAGGAAGCACAAGGGATCAGGGAGGAAAGAGGAGAAAGAAGGGATCCTGGATCAGGAGAGGGAGGGATCATATATTTATTTAATAACATTTGTGTGTTGCTTTCCAGATTTAATTACATATTGCCTCTTTCAATCCTCATACTTACACACCACAGCCCTCAGTGATTTTCTGATCCCTTCACTCCCTCCAACCTCCACTATTCCCTCATTCATAGCCCACCCCCACTCTGATTCTCACACACCCCAAAGCACCTCTAATTCTCTCACTCTCTCTCTCTCTCTTGTCCCTTTCCCCCTTACTAAATCTCCCTTCTGCATCCCTTCATTAATTATTTTGCCCCTCACTCTTGTTCCCCCATCCATCGCATCCCTGCTTTGGGCTGGGAGGAGGAGGACAGTGGTAGTTCAGCACCCCAAGATGCATCCTCCCCCTTCTGCTGACTGGAGCTGCTGTGATGCTTTGAAGCACGCAGGACACCATGGTGCTGCATAGTGGCTGGCAGCAGAGGCGGAAGACAAGGCTTGAGGCTCCACACTTCCTCAAATAAACCAGGAGCAAGTCAGGGGACAGGATAGTAATGTGAGAGTTGCCATCACTGCTGGTGCTGCTGCTCGGACCATGCTCTTCCATGGTGATTCTGCGGGGAATAGGGAATCTTGTGGGAAGGGAAAATTGTTTGGCTCTTCCTGTAGCCACGGAATTGTGGGAATACCAAGGGCCCTGGATTTTAGATAAAGTATACATTAAGAAAGTGGATAGCACCCAAGGGGACCCAGAGGAGAATGTTGGTAAAGGGAGCTTAGACAGAGGGAGAACTAGTAGCAGGTAAGGAAATGGAGATAGTGGACAGCAAGAAGAGGAAGAATTGGAGATAAGCACTGAGGTCAGTGCTTCAGAGAGCGTGCTATAACTTTTCAGTTTTGCATTATTTTATTTTTCTCTGAGCCCGAATGCCCAGAGTTGATATGGTCGTGGTTCAGAAGCTGCCAGTGACTATACGTTAGAGACTATGATATACAGAGTAGTTTTGTCGAATATAATTTTCTTTTAAGCCCAAACACCCAAGCTTGCTGTAGGTGTGGCTGAGGGCCTCCAGAGATGCAATTGCTTTAGCTTTTTGTGTGTGTGAGTCCTTCTTTCTACCATATGGACTAATGTTGATGGTGTCATTTCTTCTCCTGTGGCAGGAGACAGAGATTCACATGCATGGGAGCCTGTAAATGCTCCCCCCATTTTGGACCAAGAGATTTGGGGAGTTCAGACCAGAGTCCTATAGAGGAGATGTGTTGGGAGGTGTTAAGGCTAAGTTTGTGGACTCAGCCAGAGTAACAGTCTGAGGGATGTGCTGAGGCAAAATTCAAAAAAATATAAATTGGCAAAGTGGCCACAGCAAAAGAAAAAAAAAAGAGAAATGGAGTGGGTCTGGCTGCCTGATTGTCCAACCCCTGACCCAAGTGAGGCTAAGTTTGGGGTTGAGTACCCAAGACCCCTCCCCTGAATTCATCCCAAAGAAAAAAGCTTTTTGTCCAGTTAGCGCTGCTCCCTCTTTCCCCCCCCCCCCCCCCAAGCCCTGCCCCCTCCCACCAGGTTGTTAATAATAATTTACCTCCAGCTGCTCTATCCACACCCTGCCCCCCCATCTCCCCTTCAAGCATAGCCTAAACCTTCTACCCCAACCAGTCTTAAATCCCTAAATGGGGAGCTCAGAAGTGGTGTCCAGCTCCCAGAACATCCAGTGTTGCTCTGAAAATAATACTGGTCACGTAAGCTACAAGTGTCAGAGTGCTGCAGGCACCCACTGCTTTATTTTTCCCTATGACACATGGAATTTCAATCTATGAATATGCCAAAATGCACTTTGTTTCCTATAGCCCTTTTATCCTAGACTCCATGTCATCCATAACATATAGTGCCACCCTCTGTCATGTCATTTTGTACTGTGGTATCACAATGTGTGTTGATTCTTCTTTCTCTACCAGGTCTCTGAAGTGTCTATTATGTCTATATTTTCATTTCGAATCATGCATTCTAACTCTCCGGCTTTAGCTTTTAGATTTCCGGAGTCCAATATTCAAAGGCATTAAGCAAGAAACCTTGCAAGTTGCGGTTGAGGTCATGGGTGACGCTGCTGGGAGATGCATCCTAGTTTCACAGGCCCGACAGCCATCAACGTTTAGGGATGCTGCCAGCAGAGGGTGTGTTGAGGTTGGCGTGGGCTGGGGGGGGGGGGGAAGGAGAAGTTGAATTGTCAATGGGGGGTGCCCAATCTCCTCAGGCTTTTCTGGATGCAAATTTAAGTTCTTCTTTTAGGGGAGGTAAGGAGGGTCCAGGGCCCCCTGGCTCAAACTTCAGTACCACTCGATGGGGAAGGAGGGCCCTGTCCTTTGGCTCAAGCTTAGGGCTTTTTTCTTTTTTTTCATTTTCTCAGGGTAACCAGCTGTATTCTTTGGAATATAGCCAGTTAAGCCTGAAGTTATCCAGGTACATGTATCTGAATGGCTTTAAAACTAATGGGTGATACTCAAAGATAGCCAGTTAGGCTTAAAGTTATCTACTTTATTTGGGGGTTATTCAGCAGGATGTTTATCCTCAGTATCCCTGATAACTTATCCAGCTAACTTTTGACATATAAATTGTCAATTGTAGGGTCCATTTTCAGTTGCTGTGCGGCTCGGCAAGTTAACTGGATAAACTTATCTGGATAACTTAGCCAGGATACCCGGATATCTTAAAGATTACTGGATAAGTTTAGGACAGGCCTGTGGCACAACTGGAGTTAGTCAAATAAGTTATCCAGCTAACTCAACTCCTCCCCAAACCACCTATTCCCTGCCCCTGAGATATCTGGCTAAATAAGTGATATCTGGCTGGATAAGTAACTTATTTGGCTGCATAGCCAGATATTCAGTGGCACCACTTAACTGGATAAGTCCAACTTATCCAGCTAAGTCTCTTCTGAATATTGGGCTCTATAAGTTCTTTTGAAAATTGGCCTCTTTGAGTTTGCATACAGACAACTAAATCTATGATTTTTATTCCTGTTTTACAATCACCTTATTATTGATGCAGGTATTTTGGAATCAGTCATGAAAATCTTTACCCTCTGATTTAAAACTTAGACACTTCTCAGAGAAAAGTAGAGTTTTCAGCACGAGATGCATGATTTGAGGAATCTTCCTTCTCACCTGATTTCCTAACTTTCCCCCTAATATTGTTCAGTCTGGTGCATTTTGCCATGCAGAATGCACTGAGATGAGTTTCAGGAAAGCAAGCATTGTTAGGGATGATACAAGCCTAAGCATGAGTGTGGATGACAGATTGGGTGACCAATTTACAGTACATCATTCTTAGAGGCAATATTCACATTTATTACTATATTCTCCGTATTAAAACATTATCGGCCCGATTTTAAAAGGGCCACATACATAAATAACGGGGGTTACGTGCGTGTCTGGGCCTTGCACATGGATATCGTATTTATAACACACGTGTGCGGACATGCACATGTTATAAAATAGCCGTGTTTATGTGCGCTTGCCAGGAACCGCATGCATATGGACACCTGCACTTTTTTTTTTTTTTTAATCAACCCCTATATGTCCATATTCTTAAGAATACAACTCAAAATTCACTGAATTTTTGCTGTGTTTATCAAGGATTTTTTCATCATTGAATAGTGTAGTAGCAATAATAGGCATAAAAGAGAAATTGCTGTGTCTGCTGCATTTTTCTTTGTGAACACCCTAGTGCATTATTTTTTTGTTTGATAAAGCAGGATTGCTTCTCTCCGAAGCAAACATCTCATCTTTTTCTTTCTGGTCACAATAAAATTGTAAAGCAATTTACTGCAGCTTTCTCCTCGTTTGTAAGAATTGAGGTATAGCTGTGCACAGTGCTTCCATGGAAACATTTGTCTCCTCCAGCTTCAGAATATAAATATTTTAACCTTGCATGAGTGCATTAGAATCTTTTCCTTTTGAGTGAATTTACACGAAAATATGGCTTTCTCTTCTTCAAAATACAAATGGACAGCCCTCTGAAACCTTTCATACCTTCATCTCTGCCATAATCTGCAATAAATGGTTGTTTTTGATTATCCACTCTTCGAGCTTCATTGCATGTTTGCTAGTGTTCATTTCAGCTGATGCTTCAATTAAAGGTCAGTGACCCATTGGGCTTGCACTGCCATGGCCCTGTCTAGTGGTATCTAACTCTGTAATACTTATCAACATGAATACCCTTATTTGGACTGGATTTCAAACAAATTGAGAACCACTTGACTGTGAAAAGTAGGAAAAGAGGATTTTAGGGTAGATTTTAGGTATAGTGACTGGGCTAGCCCTAGGAGAAAAGAGAAAATTAATTATAGATGGTTTACATTTCTGAATATTATCTACAAGTTAGTCCTGTCAGTTGTGCAAACAACCTCACATATCCTTTTAGGAACTGTTCCCCAGTGCTGAAAGATTGTGTCCGATATTTTATCAAAGCTAGATGTATTAAGCTCCGATGTTTTTTTTCGCAGGAGAAGTCCCACTATCATGGGGGGAGGGGTATTGCTGCAATAGTAGGGCCCCTCCCCCGAGAAAACATCACGGTTGTATCCCCACATTGTTTTATCTCACAGCAAAACACTGTGGGGAAAAAACAACTCGGCATCAGCCTTTCAGGCATGATGGATGGCCCCACCGTTGCCTGAAAGAGCCATGGCAAAAAAACCCAAAATAACCTGGCTCAAAATAGAAAAAGGAGTGGGAAACAAATTTCTAAGACATGTTTAGTAATTAAACATTTTTTTATTAAATGTCGTTTCTTTCATTAGCCTGATACGTTTTCTTATTGGACTAATACTGCATATCTTTATGTTTTTTTTACTTCATATGTTTTGTTATATGTTCATTTTTAAGTTATTTGACTGAAGGCCTTTGAATATTGGCATTTCTAAAATTAATAACAAAGTTGCTAGAAAAGATGATAAATTTTGAGAGTTGAAAACTGGATAAAGAATCAGACATTGGGACAATGAAAATATAAATAGTAATGATGGGCATTCAGGAGACACGAAATTAGGAAGCGAGATAACATTTCCTATTTTTTTTCAGCTTGTTTTCAAAACGGAATGAGTTAAATTCTGACAATTTTGTCTGAATCTGTTTTGTTTTGAAAACCTTTTTTTTAAAAAAACAAAAGTTCCCTATTGGGCCTAGACCCAAAGCCAGGGCTTCACCTAAGGAGTAGGCTGAGACACAATCTAATCCAAAGGGCAACTCCAGTATCTCACCCTAGGCCTTGAACCAAAGCCTGGGTCTTGCACACATAGGCCACAACCCAATGAAAGGGCCAAAGCTTACACCTGAGCGTGATGCCAGGATCTCAGCCAAGGCCCTGGGCCAATGCCGGGGCCTAGGCTGAGACCCAAGCAAAGACCCAGGCCAAGGAAATTTCCTGATGACTGGGCCAGGTCCTGCTCAATGAGCCTGGGTTCAGCTGAGGCCCACGCTTTGGACCTGGGTCCGGTGTTTCAGGAACCAGTCTCCAGATTGGGCCCCGGCATTGAAGGCCTTAGCCTAGGCTGAGGCCCAGGCATCATTACCCAGCCTTCAGACTGGACCCTGGCATTGAGCCTGGGTTAGGGCCAAGGCCCAGGTGTTGGACCCAGACTCCGGTCCGTGTCGTGGTTTCGGGCCTGGATCTGGGCCCTGGACTATGCTGAGGCCCAGGCATCAGTACTGGCCTCCAGGCTGTGCCACAGTGTCAGGCCTGAGCCCACCTGGCCTAGACCGAGACCCAGACATCAGATCCAGGCCTTCAAGCATAGGCCTTGTGTAGGGCCTAGGATGAGGTCACGGCAACCTACCTCAGTCTAGGCCTACAATTTTGGACACCTAGGCCCAGCTTGAAGCCTCGGTCTTGCATAGGCTTAGGCCATGGTAGGTCTCTGCAACCTCAGCCTAGACCTAAGACTAGGCTCCGGCTTGGACCGGACCTAGGTCTCGTCTGTGGATCCCCCTAGACTGGATAAGTTGGGACAGGGAGGATCCTTGTCCAGGAATTTTTCCAGGTGGGAGGGATGGGTGAGGGGTATGGGAGTCTCTGGGAAGCCCTGTATTTTTTCTTTCTTTTTTTTTTTTTCAATGTTTATTTCTGTTTTGTTAAACTGAAGAAATGAAATAAACATTACCTAAAATGAAATTCATTGGAAAAATGCCCCCCAAACCAAACCAAAAAACAAAACAAAATTTTCTCCCCTTTCCATCCCTAATAAAAAGTGCTTTTCATTTTAGGTATTTATAAACTATGAGGTCCATATTCAGTTCCACATAGCCAGATAAGTTTTGACTTATCCAGCTAATTGGCAGCAGCTGAATTCCAGAGTCAGTGGCCACCACGTATCTGGATTTCTACTTTTCTGGCTAAGTAGCCGACTAAGGCCTAGATTTTCTAATCTACCGCGGCTTCGTGAATCGCGCGGTACAGGGGCCGGGAGGGCGAAGCGGGGGTCAGGCCTGCGAAAGCCAGCAGCGATCGCACCTCTAGATAATTTATCCAGACAACTCTGGTCATGCAGGAGACCTGTCATATAGTTAGCTAGATAAACCTACCCAGCTATCTTTTAGATAACTGGATATATTCAGTCGTGTGGCCATGCTGCTGAATATCCCAGCTAAATTAAAATGCTAACACTGTAATGTTGTGATGTGACATTTACAGTAATAAAAAAACAACAACACTCTTCTAAATCAGAGGATATCGTAAAGCACTTTAGATTCAATTAATATGTCCAGACAGGCAAATCAATGAAAAACAGACTTCCATGTCTTTTAAAGCTTTCTAAAGCACTGGTGAGTGCCTCTCTCTGCCTGGGCTGTTGAATGCTCAGAGGCAGTAAGGGATCTCAGCACTTTCTGAAAATGGCATCAATTCTCAGCCAGTGACACTGCCACAACACCCCTGCTATTACCCCCATATATAGAAAAGCGGCCACCAATCCCCAGAAAGAGAGAATGAGATGAAACAGAAGAGAGCATTCATCGGTCACAGATCCTCAGAAAAAGAGCAAGAGAGGAAACACCAGCCACAGATCCCTCAAAGAGACAGAGACATAGAGAGACAGGCAAGCTTTCTGCCTGCACTGTCACTCCTTGTTCCCCGAACCCATGCAATAACTGTCTCAGCATTTACAATTTTTCCCTCTGCAAGAAACTCTAAAATGACCCTGCTGCAGCCCCCAGTCCTGCATTCAGGATACTTCTATAGTTTTTGCTGTGAACAGACTGCAAAACCAAACAGATATTATTAAGGCTGATGAGTGAGAGAAATGCCCAGCTGAGAGAAGGATCACTTTGTGGTTGAAACTGAAAGTGCCAATTTTTGCCTCCAGGGGGGTGTTTTCTTAGGCTTTTTTTAGTTATAACCAAAAAGCAGAAGCAGCATATATAAATTATATAAAAATATACAGAGAAGGGCAACCAAAATGATAAAGGAGATGGAACAATTCCATATGAGGAAAGGCTAAAGAGGTTAGGGCTGCTCTGGGTGAAGAGATGGTTGAGGGGAGATAAGAGTAGAGTGGAACAGGTAAATGTGAATCAGTTTACTCTTTCAAAAAGTACAAAGACTAGGGGATATGCAATGAATTTACTAAGTAGTACATTTAAAACAAATAGGAGATTTTTTATTCAACACAATTAAGCTCTGGAATGTGTTACCAGAGGATGTGGTGAAAGCTGTTTGTGAAACTGTTTTTTGGGGGGTTTTTTGAAGGTTTGGGCAAGTTCCTAGAAGAAAATTCCATAAACCATTATTAAGGTGGACTTGGGGAAATCCACTGCTTATTCCTGGGATAAGCAGCATGGGATCTTTTGACCTTTTTGGATCCTGCCAAATACTTTTGACCTGAATTGGCCACGTTTAGAAACAGGATTCAGGGCTTGATGGTCCTTGGACCAATATGACAAATCTTATGTTCTTACGTTTTTAATTGTTCAAAACAATTGATTTCAGAATAACTCAGCATATAGCCAACCTCACTTCCAGGAATCCCAACAGGACACACAACAGAGGCTTCTTGTGAACAAAAAGGGGTGCTGTAAATTGCGAAAAAAAACCCCAAAAACCCTTTTTAAAAGCAGTGACAGAAAATCCCATGGCCCTCTTATCTTCCAGTCAGATAATGGAAATCAAACTAAAGGGAGACCAATGAGTTTACAATGAATGATAGACATTGAAAATGCATAGGTAACATCACTCCCAGACAATTCATATATACATAATAGACTAACTTTCAAAAATTGGTTTCCCATTTAACTGGTTCATTTATCATTTTCCATTAGGGCCTTAATGCATGTATTAAATAGCACAACGAGCGCTAATATGCAAATGTCACATTAGGTATGCAAGTGGGAGGAGTTTGGGCAGAAATGGTAATGAGAGGCTCCTAATGTCAAATGTGATAGAGTAATGCACAGCAACACAGGTTTTAATGCCAGAAATAACTACACCTTTCCCTGGGCTTGCGTGTGCTGCCGAGCCTATGCAAGATAGGCTCGGCGCGTGCAGGGGCAGCTTTTCGGGGGGTTACATGTGTAACCCCTTGAAAATCTGCCCCATTATGCATTGCAGAAATTAACTATGCGATGCAGGAGCAGGGAAAGTAGCCTAACCACGCACCCTTTTTTTTTTATCGTGGGTGCTATTTCAGCTATGTTTTGTTTATAGCATTTTGATGAACCTAGGACTAATTTCCTTATTAAGCTCCTTTGGGTGCAGAGCATCTAAAAAAAAAAAAAAAGCAAAACAGAACAATTTTCGTTTTCTTTCTATATTAATAAGGAGGAAATATTGCATTCTGTAAGAAAAACACTGCCAGTCATTCACAGAGTGATAATATTTTATTCAATGGGTAACCAAAGGGGCTTCCGTTCTTTGATTCCCAATACAATTCTTGCAGTATGTTCAGAGATATGGACTTCGATTGCGCAAAGGGTTTAGGTTGTTTTACAGATAACAGGGTTTTTAATAACAAATGCTGTATTACAGCAGAGAAAATTATTAATTTAAAGAGTTCTTTAGTCCAGAGGTGCACATTTTTAATTGCAGAACCAATGAACAAACTTTGCAGTTATACAAATGAAATGACCAACATGGTCATTCACCATGGTCACCTCAATGTGTTTGTGTGTAATGCCTAAAGGATGATGAACCTAACAATTTTTTTTAATATTTCTGCCACTAAAGAACACAAATGGGGGTGCAGGAAATGGGGCACAATACTGGCCGATGGATAGAGACAACTGTTGGAATCTGTGGGATGGAGCACTAGGGAGCGCTCCCGATTCCAGGGAGATGTGTGCTCATGGACCACAACGTGACTGCTGAGAGCAGCTCCGTGGAAACACCTCGGCAGGCAAGACGTGCCCCAGCATGGGAGAAGCAGGCTGAACACCGCCCTAACCTCTGCTGAACCTGCACGCACCTGTAGAGACCCAACAATGCAATGCTGGTCTCTGGGGTAGCCCTCCGGCCACTCTATAGCCCTTTCGGACCTGCCACTGGGTAGCGGCAGATGTGGAAGGATGTACAGAAGTCGAGGATAGGCGATGGTACTGGAGCTTAGAATGACGAGACATCGGCCTTAGACTAGGCTGACGACTTGAAGAAGGCGTGGAAGCTCGGAGGCTCAGATGAAATGAAGACATGTGGAGCTTGGGACTCAGACAAGACGAGGACACTTGACTCAGACGAGATGAGGATGCTTGGTAGAGATTCAGACAAGACAAGGACACGAAGACTCAGACGAGACGAGGGCACCTAGTACTTGGGATCTCAGACGAGATGAGGATGTGAGGTGGCTTGGAACTCAAACGCAAGATGCTCAGATGTAAGTGGAGATCAGAAGTGGATTCTAGTCAGGCGAGGATTCTGGATACTCCGATGAGGATTTGAAACTTGGAAAGACTCAGGCGAGGATAAGGACTCGGGATACTCAGACGAAGACAGAGGCTCAGGAACTAGGAGGAATCTGGGCCGTGCTCACAGATCCTGCCGGAAGAGGGCTCCAGCCACCAAACTCAGACACTGGATAGAAACGGATTTACTCCCAGGAAGGTCAGCTGAAGATGAGGTCCGGGGCAAGCGAGCTGAACCCGGAACTTGAGAATTGACGGTACATCAGGAGCGAGACTTGGAACATCAGGGTTGGAATGTAGGACAATGGATATGAATGGACATCGGTACCTCGGGACATCAAGACAGCTATGGCATCTGGACATCAGGGAACTTCAAGAGAGGAGGACCACAGGGATGACTGGAACATAATGGACGAAGACATCAGAAGGCTGAGACGTCTGGACATCCGAAGACAAGGGATCGTCAGGATGTCTGGACATGGAGAAATGGAGACATCAGGACATCTGAAGACGGGAAGACATCTGGAGACACGGAGACATCGGGACATCTGAAGACAAGAGGACGGGATCTGTCAAGAGACCAGAACATAGAACAAAGAAAACAATGGAGGTTCAGGAACCATGGACAAAGATAAGGAGGACCAACGAAGAACAGAGTGCCTTCAAGAAGTGAAGAGGGATCACGGAGGACTCCTGGAATGAAGAGCTAGAACTGAAGATCCAGGAGAAGTCTGACTCCATGACCAACTCCAGGCAAAGGCTGACTAAAGGCTGAGCCCTTTTGTAGGGCTGAAGAGGAAATGCCTCGATGACATTATAAGGAGGAGACAGAAGGACTAGCCATTTAAATAAGATGAAGAGGCGTGGCCCCACACCTAAGGAAGAAGGCAGGACCTAGGACAGCAGCCATGCTGTAAAGAGAAGCTGAAGCAAGCTGAGGCGTCAGAGGAGGCTCCTGCCACGAAGAAAGAAGACTGAAGATGATGGCGACTTCCAGGCCACGTGAAGAGGAGCTCCGGAGTGGCCTCCAGGCCGCGGAAGTGGATGAGGATGATGGCAGCCTCCTGGCCGCATGAAGAAAAGCTTCAGGCCGCAGAAGAGGAAGGCTTTGGTGGCGGCCTCCAGGCCACGAAGAGGTGAAGGAGGTGGCGCCCAGACCACAGGAAAGCGGTGGGATCGACAGCAAGCCTCCAGGCCGCAAAGAGGTAAAGGAGGTGGTGCCCAGACCACAGGAAAGCGGCAGGATCGGTGGCGGCCTCCAGGCTGTGAAGAGGATGGCATCTGTGGCCTCCTGGACACGGAATGGATAAACGACATCGGCGGCTGCTGCCGCAATGAAGAGGAAATATCGGGGGCCTCCTGGCTGCGAGGGAGAGCGTGGCAGCGGCAGTTCCCGGGCAGCAGGTAGGCGTGGACAGCATTGGGGAGCTGGCTGGCAAGGAAGAAAAGGTAAGAGACTGCTTGTGGGCTTGTTCCCACAAGTAGAATCATAACAACATGGAAGAGGCCTAGAGAAAGGCAACCCAAATGATGTGGTGCGTGTGCTCCAAAAGATTTATGAGATGAGACCGGAGGACCTAAATATTGAGGAGAGAAGAGACAGGGGGATATATCACGCATACTTTAAATTCCTTAAAATATAAATGATGTCCAAAAATCAAATATTTTCTAATACAAAGAAAACTGTAGGGGATCGTGAACTGAAACACCTAGGGGAAAGACTGAGGAATAATGTCAAAATGTTATGACCATCGGCCGCAGCTCTCAACTCTGGCCTGGCTCTCCACTCCAGGTGAACTCGCGGCTGTGGCCAGCTGCTACCGTTGCGTTCCTCCTAGCTGTCTGTGCCCCACATGGTGGTGAGGATGCCGCCAACCCACACTCCAACTCCGGGTCTCCTTAGGCATGCGCGCGTGCCACCCGTCCTCCCTTTAAAGGGCCAATGGCGGGAACTCCAGGGTCGTCCCCGGCTGATGACATCACAAGCATGAGATATTTAAGCACCTCCTTTGGCCTACACTAACCGACTTGGCAACGAGTTCCCTCAGCTCCTCTGGTGCTTGTTCCTGTTCTCCGGACCTGCTGTTCCTGCCTTGGAATTCTTCTCTCGGACTGCGGACTCTGGCTCTGGGTACCCACTCCTCGGGGGCCTGTTCTCCACTTCCCCCCTCCTCGGGGTAGCCTCAGCATTGCTACACCAGAGATCCTGTCTCTACGCTTCTCCACTCCTCTGGGTAGCCTCAACGTCATATACCAGAGACCTTGTCTGCATGCTCCCCATTCATCAGGACCTGCCCTGCACGCTCCAGCATTGGAGTTCCTTCTTCTGGTATATGCCCTCTCCAAACCTGCCCAGCACTGCGATATCATTGAACTGACTCTCTCTGTCCCCACTCCTCGGGGCACCCCACAGTACAGCTACAGTGCAGGTGCCTGCGATCACATGGCTGTGACGCAGGCAGTTCTTCTACACCTCCTCTCTCCTGGACCACAGCCGTGGTCTTGTTGCCTTTGTTTCCAGTCAACTTCTCCTCCCGACGGTGGGGACCTCTTGGGCCCAGCCCCGCAGGTTGCTTTAACTCCCACCTCGGGCCAAGGGTCCACGAAACCTACAAAACCTAGCAATAAATATTTCTTATAACAGGAAAATAATGTGTAATCTATTCTTGCTGTTCTGTATTTCAAAAACAAAGCATGCATTGAATGCACGTATTTTTCCAATCTATTTGAAAAAATATGCACGCATATATTTTAGGTGCAAAAATTGTAGGACTTTCTTGTGTAAATCAGGATTTGTGTGTGCATAAGTCAGGATATTTGAAACATGTGCACATCAGGGCAATTACTAGTTTTTCCAATTTCTCCACCGGTTCATCCAGTCCTTCTCCAGGACATTGATACCTTCCTGGTTCTTTAACCCGAACCCCTATCCGGTCAGTACTGTACAATAAACGTGTTTAATATTACCTTTGCTAGATAATTAGCAGGTGCAAAATTATGAATAAATCTGCTAACTTGTGTGTGTGTCTTTTAAAAAAAATCCATTAACATGCAGAAGTGTTGGCCTTGCCCCAGAATACCCCTTGACCACACCTTTTTTGTGTACATACTGAATATACACATGAAAGTCATGCACTCTTTAAAAAGAATATAGAAAGAAAATTCGGCTGGGATAAAAATGTTCTAGAAAGAGCCTCTTGAAAAGGATGAAAAAAAAAAAGAAAAAGGGATGAGGTAATTGATGTGAGAAATATAGACTACCAGGTTAAGGCTGTTGAAACAAATCAAACTGCAAATGCAAACTAATGGATCAAAGACTTAGAAAGGCCAAATATGCAGAGCATAATAAATGAAGGTGAGAGCGGAAATATGACAGAAGGGATAAAAAACTAATTGTAAAACTCTAGTGATACAGCAAGAAAAAGGAGGAGGCAAATGAATACAATGAAATTGCTTGATGGATCAAAAATATCAACAAGAGGTAAGTATGTGCTTGAAACAAAGAAAGGTCATGCGCATAAAGCAGCAAATTATAAATCAAATAAATTACCTTATTTCAGGTTAGTAGTTTATGACAGTGCAAGTTTATATTCAATTGAGACAACCATTGATGCTCATCTCTATTTAAATGTTTATGCTAGTAAACACATAAACTTTACATGTAACATTCTGATATTTGCATGGATTTTCATGTTACCTACTTAGGTAGAATGCAATACATGATCAATGACACTGATGTTAGTAGTTTGCCTTCCGTACGCGTCTCTGCCAGCATTCCTCCTTAGCTTTTCCTGCCCTCCCCCTTGTAGATGATGACTTGATCCATTTGTAATGAAAACTGTGGGCTGCCAGTTTTACTTAACACAAATGATTACGTTTTGTACTTCCAACCAGACTTGGCTTTAGCCCATCAACATCCATAGCCCTTATTCTCCCTTTATATATTTAGTGTCTTACATATTTGCAGCCTGCTGCATGAACTTGATCACCCTCACCTGTTGGACCGACTCAGCCAGGGTTTTTAGCCTGCTGCCGCAACCTGACTGCTCCATAACTGTGGCCTATGGCTATGTACACATTTTACATTAGTTGACCACTCATCCTGTGCAATGTATTGCGTTGCGTAATCGATCCTCATTCAAGTCTTCAGAGATGGGTCAGCATCGGAATGTTTTCTCCTTATGGGGCTAGTATTCAAAAATGAGTCCACTGAGAGCACAACAATGCATCCACTATGTCATTTCCAGCCCCTTACAGGTTTGTTCCATACTGTGATAATTTTCTGTCAGTATTACAGCAAATCTGAGCAGATTCACTAGCTGAGATCCCTGTGACTCATTCACCACATGCACATGAAGCTGGGTATGCCTAGTTGGAAAAGATAGATCAATGGGAAGGGAGAAGTGAAAAGTAAGGGCGGGGTGATGGGTGAGGGAGAGAAAGGGTCAGTCATGGACTTCTGCAAATACATCTGAGTTTTACACATTAAGTTTTTTTTTTCTCGTGCGTTAATTATACATATCTATGTTTATATGATAGATAGGAAAAATCTGTGCTTTCAGTGCATTGCAGATAAACCCACATGTATGTTGATGGGTAGACATAGGTATATTTTATAATCTGTGTGTACCTGATATGTGCAGGTTAATAAATATTGCAGTAGATCTCCAAATAGCCGTATACGTATGTATATGGGGACATATGTCATTCTTAGAATATTACCCTCTAAAGTTTGACTGGTGGTAGGATGGCTTCGGTGGCTGAGTCCCAAAGCATTTAGGGGTAGATTTTCAAAGACGCACGGTTCTTGGCACGCACACATGGATGCCCCGATTTTATGACGTGCGCATGTCGTCACGCACATATTATAAAATACAATACCCACGCGCATATGAGTGCCCGATTTTAATATTGACACGTGCATGTGCAGGTGGGTCGCGACTCGTGCACACAGGGTGTGATTTTTTTTAAAGTGCGCATGGCGATGTGATCGGGCCTTTGCTCAGTTCCTTCCCACTCCGCTCCAATTAAGGCGCTGACTGGGAAAGAACTTTCCTATCCCCCCTACCTACCCTTTCTCTCTTTTCCCCTCTCCTCCCCGACCCCCTAACTCCCCCCCCAACTAACCTATTTTTTTTGTTTTGGATCTTGCCCGCTCCTCCGAGCAGGAGTAAGTTCCGCGAGCAGGCCGGCTGCCGGCGTGTGCTTCCCCGGGACAGAGCCCGGCACTTCCACCCGTACCGGGAGACAGGCGCGTGGCCAGGCCGTTTTTAAAATGTGCTCGGCCCGTGCATGGCCCAGCCAGGCGTTTGTCTCCCAGTTTTTGCACGCGCCGGGCTTTTAAAATTTAGCCATTAATGAAGTCGCAATGGTATTCGTACTTGGGTTATGATTTATAGTGCTGGTCATCATGCCCGATCTAGTTTATGTGACATAAATCCAATTATTTATATGTGTTGCTGATTTATGGGTTATATATATATATATATATATATATATATATATATATATATATATATATATATATATATATATATATATATATATATAGAGAGAGAGAGAGAGAGAGAGAGTTATGCTGCAGTCACATTTCCATATAAAATCATAATTTACTTGATTTCCATGTCTGGTCTATTTTTAATTCAGCTGATGCCAGTAACAGTTCAGACATGGGTTGGGTGTCACAGCAACAATATCACACATTTCCAGGATTGCTGTCAGAGCACAACTGGAAGTAGCTGAGAGAGGGTAAGACATTACTTAATATGTAGCTAGGGATCCAGGGGATGCGTTCTGGGGAGTCCAGGGTATGGAATAGAGGTTGTAGGTAAAGTGAGAGGAAGGAGTGGATTATGAGTTTACTGCCAAAAACCTGGAAAGGGGGGGAAGGGGGGATATCCAGCCTTGGAGTGCTAGCATCCAATACTTTTTAAACGTTGATTTTGTGGTTTGCTGGTGGTGGTGGGGACTCAGGCACTATGGCCACAATTCTTTTAAGTGTTTTCTGGGTTAGGGGACTGAGGAATTGGGCTTAAAGGCCCCAGAGGTGAATTTTTTGACACCACATAACAAGTTATGGACCAGATTAATTAAGGCTTTTCTTCCATCGGGACGGTAACTTTCAAACCTCTGCGCAGGCGCATCTTCATGCATGTTTGCCGGTGTGCGCGCATGAATCTCACGTCTCGATCGCTTAAGGGGGGGGGGGATTTTAGTAGATACGTGCTGCGACGCGATAGGCCCCTTTCCCAGTTCCCTCCCAGTTCGCCCCTGGAAAAAAGCAAACTTCCTAAACCTCCTACTTCAACTGGCTCCCTTTTACCCTACCTGCCCCGACCCCTAAAACCTCGCTGACTACCCTAGATTTTTTTGTTTTCGTTCTTAGCAGCAGCAGGTAATACGTTCGTCCAATCCTGGCACGCGCTCCTCGGCGACACTGACTTGCTGCTGCTGTCCTGGCCCGCCCGCGCCCCGTCCAGACCCCACCCGCTTCCTGCCCCTTTTCCATCCTTCCTTCTTTATTCGCATATCGGGAGATACGTGCATGGCTGCAGGCCCCTGAAAATCCACGCAGCCTGCACGCATCCTGGTCACGCGCGTATCTCCTGGATTTCCCGTGTATAGGGCTTTTAAAATTTGCCCTTATGTGTCGATGAGAAAACCCCTCAAAGGTAAAATTTAAAAGCCCATCAAGCACCAAAAACGGGAGATAGTTGCACACCGAGCGGAGTTTAAAAGTTGCCTGGGTCCGTGCATACTTGTCACTGCATGCACAAATAAAAGCATACAAAAGGGTCGGAGTGTGGATGTGGTCTGGGTGGGGAATGGGTGTTCCTGGACCTTAAATTAGTACGTAAATACTTATGTGCACAGGTACACGCCGGGATCCCCTGCCATGTACGTTTACTTCTGCTGTGAATGACGTGCAAGTTATAAAGGCAAATAGACAGATCTGCGGGGTTTTAAGGGGCGGGGAGAAGGGAGACTATTAAACTAGAGGGTCTGCAAGTCTCATTCCTTACCTGTATGAACTGGGAATGAAATGGAAAACGCATTGTTTTAAAATCCTCCCACTAATGCCGAAGAAGCAGAGTTTGCACACTTAAGGGCTTGTCCACTTAAAATTGCACACACATATGCACACAGGCTATTTTATAACATGCATGCATATATATGTCTATGTTATAAAATGGCCGTGTCCCTGGGCGCAGGACCCCGAATACGCGCACATGTGCACCCACGCGCCAGTTTAAAGGTTACCGTTTAGTGAATCAGGCCCTACATTTTGACTATAGCTAGTTAATTAGCAAGTTATTCAGCCACATGCGGCTGGATAACTGTAGGAGTGCTCTGAGGCAGTTCTAGACTTATCTGGCTAACTTACCTAGATACTCCTGAACTTTAGCAAAGTTAGCCAGATAACTTTGCTTTACCCTGTCTTATTTTAAATCCAGTTATGTTTTAACCAGATAATCACTTATCCAGCTAAACGTAGCCAGTCATTGGGAGTATATATTTAAATGCCAGTTTTGTGTGGCTAAATTTTGGACTTAGCCAGACAAATTCTTTAAAATTAGAGCTTACTGCTTATCTTTCAGACTTTCCTCCTGCCACATCTCTGCCAGTCTTCCTCACATCAGGACCCTTTTATGCCTAACCTAAACATTAGAGAAAAGTTCGGAATCTATACTGGACACTGGTGTATCAAGGTAGGTTTTTCCATTAAACTTATATAATAATGCCCTCTATTTTGGAGTGAATTTTCAAAGAGTTACACGCTTAAGAGTAGCACTTATTGTAGCAGTTTTCAAAAGTCCATTTATGCACATTAAGTTCATTTATGCATGTAAAACCATTTGAAAATTCAGCCCTATGAAGTGAATTTTCAAAGGAGTTACACACATAAAAGTAACAATTTTCAAAAGCCCATTTATTCATGTCATCCATTACCATACATTTAAATTCAACTGTATGCATATAAATCCTTCTGAAAATGACTCCCATTGTTTTTCATGAACTGTTTATTTATTTATTTATTTATTAACTTTTATTTACCGACATTCGTGAAGCACATCATGCCAGTTTACAATGAACTCAAGGAGGAAAATTACAATAAAACAATAGAGCAATAAAACAAGGGAGGAGAGTGGGGAAGAAAGATAAGGAGGGGTGGGAGAGGGAGGGGATAAGGAGGGGATGGGAAAGGCAGAACTGATGAAGTAAAAACAAAATAGAGAAAACTATATACAGATGACAATATGTACAGTTACAATCAACTTATGTAGAGCTAAGGAGGTGTTGAAAGACCGGCAGTAATATCTGAGCGACGGTATTCACTTAAATATAATGTATTTAGGGGTGGCTAGGAGGATTTAGAGGCGGCAGGGAGGAACTGGGGTAACTGGGGTAACATGGAGGGTTGTAGAGGGGCAGAGGGTGGGTCGGGCGGAGAGGGGGGGGGGTACAGGGAGTGGATGGTCGAGCAGGGAGGAGCTGAAGAGGGAGGAAAATTTAAGTTTGGTTTGTATCAGGGTAGGCCTGTCGGAATAGCCATGTCTTGACTCCTTTCTTGAATTTGTGAAGAGATGTCTCTAGGCGTAGGGAGGTGGGGAGGGAGTTCCAGAGGGTGTTGTTTAATAACAACAATAAACTGGAATCTTTTTCTAACTCTGCAACAGCTACCAATCTCCTAGTGTACACGCCACACACAAAGTTCAGCTGCC
Organism: Rhinatrema bivittatum; assembly: GCF_901001135.1. Lineage (NCBI taxonomy): Eukaryota > Metazoa > Chordata > Amphibia > Gymnophiona > Rhinatrematidae > Rhinatrema > Rhinatrema bivittatum. Next base: position 342,149,360 of record NC_042620.1, on the reverse strand, counting down.
TAATGAGGGGGCTGCAACTGCTGTCAGCTTTTTGACTGGATTACTAATGTTTCTCCACAGTCAGTCAGTACTGCTATTTTCTTTAGGCAGTCTGGATTGAATCCTGGCATGTGTCGTCCTCTTTTATTTCACCAGTAGAATGCCAAACTTCATAGCTATAGATTTTATTGATCATGCTAATTCATGGCAAGCATGGGATCCTTACTCAGGCAGCCACAACTGTTTGTCGCCAGGAAAAGGGGGGTGGGAAACAGTAATACACAATCACAAATACAAAGTATCATAGAGACCAGATGTGGGAAATAATTGGCCACAGCTTTATTACAATAAACAGTGTACAATAAATTTTGTACTCGAGCCATAACATAGGTAAGCTAACCAAGAACGTCCTCCTCTGTGTAGGCAGCACTTCATCTCTGGCCTGAGCCTGCTGCAACCAAGCAAGGCCCCTTGCCTTCTGGGAGGTAATCACAGGGCGTTCTGGTTACCCACTGCGACCAAGGAAGGTGACTGCCCCATCAAAGGTTGTGGGCATCCAATCTGTCACTGTACTAGGGCCAATGGGCCCTGGCAACAGACAGCCCCCCCCTCTCATCAATGTCATTATACCAGTGCTGTGCATAATCTCTATCTGGCAACCCCCTCCCAGCTCGTGTATACCCATCATAGGGCCTGGATAGCCACATGGCTTATCTGGGACCATCCCCAACCCAGTTACGGCCAATGACTATGAACCTGCCAGGACTCAGTGCATGACCCTTTCAAGTAGCTCCAGAAAAAGTCCTGTCCCATATCTGAAAGATGCACTCATTGCTACAAAACAGCTCTAAGCAGTCCACATCATGACGTCTCAAGCATGCTGCCCCAGCGCTCAACGAAAGTACTGACTTGTTTGTTTCATTTTTTCATCCAATGCACCCAGTGACGAGTTGAGGAACGGTGACGTGCGATGATCTCTGACTAGATGAACGTGGTGTGAGGCATCCAGGACAAGATGACAAACGATATCATTCCTCATATTGGCCAGAAGCAAGCGTCTGGGTGCGGTTTCCAAATCATTGTCTCCAAGGTGTTTTACTAATACCTCTGGATGGGCAAATATAGTCGATTGCTGTCTTATCAGGCAGACCAGCTGATCCCAAGAAATGCCCTTCCTACCCAGCCATCACACTATGCCATCTCTTGGCATAACACCCAGCTGTTGGCCAAAGGAATTCCTCTTTGAGTGCTGCTCTGCCAAAATAACAGAGTGTCCATGATCCATATCACTCAATACCACCGGCGAGGGCCTGAAAGACATAAGGTGTTAACAACATTGTCACGGTGGTAAGGGGAACTACCACTATTATGATCCATATGTCCAGCCACGTCTCCCATCCCCTCCCGGGTGTTCATGGTGTGCACGGTGCTGGGTTGTTTTAACCTGGCAGCCACTATTGCCCGTTGATGGGAGGTAGAATGGGGAGGAAGATGCAGTAACACACCTTCAGATATACAAATACAAATACTCAGTAAACCAGATAATACAATAAATGGTGTTACAAGCTTCGTACCTGAGCCATAATATAGATAAGCTATCCGAGGGTCCTCCACTGTACAGGCAGCACATCCCCTCCAGCCCTGGGTCTGCTGCAACCAAGCAAGAACCTTTGCCACCTGGGAGGAAATCACAGGGTGCTCCGGTCACCCACCGCATCCAAGCAGGGTGACTTCCCCAACGAAGGGTGCTGGCATCCAGTCTGCCACTGAACCAGGGCCAGAGGGCCCTGGCGACAGACAGCCCCCCTTACATTGATGTTGTTTATCATGTGCTATGCACCGTTACTAGCTGAAACCTCCCCCAGCTCGGGAACACCTGACAAAGGGCCCGAATAGCAAGACAGCTTAAGGGGAACTATCACTATTATGATCCATCTGTTCCTGTTAAGGTCTACATCGGAACATGGGAATCTGTTCACCTGCTTGATATAAGATGCCCGAGAGCATCACCTGCCGATGTGCTGGATGGCGGTGCCTGGCAGACCAGATGCTGCTGTGCTGGAGGCCACCCTGATTCAGAAAGAGTGAGACCAAACTACTCCAACTTCAGTCCAACCATGTCCAGGGCACGCTTGAGAATGGTGTTGACTAGAGATGTGCATTCGTTTTTGCTGAATTGGAAAATTGCAACGAAATTGTCCAATTCGGCATGTTTCAGGGAGCCCGAAAAAAATCAGGATTTTCCTGTTTTTTCGCAAAAATTCATTTTTCCGATTAGTGCGCACTAACGGGAGTCAGTGCGCGCTAACTCCTCGTTAGTGCGCGCTGTCCTGTTAGTGCGCACTAACAAAAACTAACAAAAAGTAACAAAAACTAACAAAATCTAACGGTTTTTGTTAGTGCGCACTAACAGGAGTTAGCGCGCACTAACGGGGAGTTAGCGCGCACTAACGGGGAGTTAGCGCGCACTAACGGGGAGTTAGCGTGCACTAACTAAAAATCGATTTTTCGCGAAAAAAAAGACCCGAACCGAAAAAAAACGACATTTTCCATGGCGGCCGAAAAATGAAGAACGACACGAACACAAAAAACTATGCACATCTCTAGTGTTGACTGGTACTTGCTCAGCGGGAGTGAATTAGCATGCAACAGATGTTGAGTCCCTCCAGAGGGCCTGAGCACCTGATAACTCACTGCATTGTAGGGATGTGAATCGTTTTTTGACGATTTAAAATATCGTCCGATATATTTTAAATCATCAAAAATCGTTAGGGCCACGATACAATACCAATTCCCCCGATTTATCGTTAAAAAATCATAAATCGGGGGAAGGGGGAGGGCAGGAACTTACTTACTTGCCCTAAACCAATGGCAGGAAAACCGGCACACTAAAACCCCCTAAAACCCACCCCCGACCCTTTAAATTAAATCCCCCACCCTCCCGAACCCCCCACAAATGCCTTAAATTACCTGGGGGTCCAGCGGCGGTCCTGAACGGGCTCCTGCAATTGAATTGTGTTGTCTTCAGCCGGCGCCATTTTGCAAAATGGCGGCCGCAAAATGGCGGCGGCCATAGACCAACACGATTCGACTGCAGGAGGTCGTTCCGGACCCCCGCTGGACTTTTGGCAAGTCTTGTGGGGGTCAGGAGGCCCCCCCAAGCTGGCCAAAAGTCCCTGGGGGTCCAGCGGGGGTCCGGGAGCGATCTCCTGCCGCGAATCGTTTTCCGTACGGAAAATGGCGCCGGCAGGAGATCGACTGCAGGAGGTCGTTCAGCGGGGGTTCCGGACCGCCGCTGAACGACCCCCACAAGACTTGCGAAAAGTCCAGCGGGGGTCCGGAACGACCTCCTGCAGTCGAATCGTGTTGGTCTATGGCCGCCGCAATTTTGCGGCCGCCATTTTGCAAAATGGCGCCGGCTGAAGACAACACAATTCAATTGCAGGAGCCCGTTCCGGACCGCCGCTGGACCCCCAGGTAATTTAAGGCATTTGGGGGGGGGGGGTTTGGGAGGGTGGGGGATTTAATTTAAAGGGTCGGGGTGGGTTTTAGGGGGTTTTAGTGTGCCGGCTCACGATTTTAACGATTTTCACGATATTTTAAACACCCAAACGGCAACAATACGATTCCCTCCCCCTCCCAGCCGAAATCGAACGTTAAGATGATCGAGGACACGATTCACATCTCTACTGCATTGGCCAACAGGCACATAAGCAGATCTGGAACGTGGGCTAACGTGACCGATTGTCCGATTGCCCCTGGTCAATCTGGTCTTTGATCTCCATATCCTGATAATGAGCTTTCCCTCTGCGATTGAAATTTCAAAGGTTCAAAGACCAGAGAGGTCATGTTTGACACTGGCCACAGTGACCAGCTCGCTCACGCGATGCGTGGCAAAGAATGCAATGCCAAGGCAGCTCGGAGTAAGGCCAGCGCGAAGTGGTCCATACTACCAAAGGTAAGCGGCGCCAAAGAGCAAGTAGATGGTCACGAAATATTGGGTGACACGAGTCTGGGACTTTACGTTTGGTCCAACCCACGAGGACACACCGAACTGAAAAGACCCTTGTTGGTTGGGCAAAACATGAGTCTTAACATAGCCCGCTAAATTGGTTTGGACTGTGCCTCAGAATGTGCCACGCCACTTGGCCTGTGTGATGTAATCCATCATCTCGTGTGAAAGACAGAGGTCCTCAGTCAGGGTAAAGGTGTCCAGGAAGTTCCAAATGTCATTGTATCCTCTCAGATATGCTTTCCAGGTGGATGGTGTGATTGACAGATGCAGCAGGTCAAATGCATCCTGGCTCCAATGCTCCATAGGTGCACGGGGATCAATGTCGCCTATTCCTCAGCCTCTTGATCAAGTCTCTGGAAATCTTCCAACTTAGAACAAGAAAGACCATCAGTAATCTTGTTACAAAGGCCAGGAACATGCCTCACCTGCACCAATATGTTTAACTGCAAGCACAGAGCCATAAGCCTCCACAGCTCCGCAACAGGGGTACACCACGCAGACTGCCAGCTGATTATGTGTACCACCGCTTGGTTGTCACACTAGAATATCGCCCTGCTATCCTAAAGCTGCTCATGCCAAAGATGGAGCACTACCACAATCTGGAAGAGTTCCAGAAATGTGATATTAGCCGTGATCCCTGATCCCACCCAATTGCTAGACCATGTCTCAGCACACCAGCTTCCTTGAAAGAAGAGTCTGAAGCCAATGCCCCCGAGGCATTGGAGAACAGCTGCAGATCAAAGCTGGATACCAGAAGGGGTAGCCACACCACTGAATGGTTTAATTCAGGCACAAATTTCTCTCAGACTGAGATATACTTATGTAATGGGCAGGTAACTCACAAGTGGTGGAACTTCTTCATTAATGTCAAGGAAGCATTAATAAATCAGCAAAGGAACGCCGTCCCAATGGGATGACTCGGCAGGCGAAGGCCAGGCTACCTATTGTACAGTGGCCAAGGTTACCTTGTGGGCCAGACGAGTACTTTGGATCAATTCAAATAGCATTGTGCTTTGCTGGCATTGACATCTAATGATGTCAAACTCAATACAGAGGAATGAAACGTAAGCACCTCAGATGGTGGTTCCAACTTGTCCGCCGCTAGCAGGATGCCAAAATATTTGGCCATGGTTTGGAAATTATTGAAAAGATCACAACAAGTATCTGAGCCACAAGATCCTATGAACAGCAAGACATCCAAATAATGAACAATGCCTGTCAAACCCATATGCCGGGTCAACTCCCAGTGTAGGAAGGTGCTGAACGTCTCTAGGTGCGCACACGAAACTGAGCACCCCATGGGTATGCACCCATCGAAGTAATATGCATCCTAGAAGTAGAACACTAGTAATGGGAAGCACCAGCAAGAGTTGGAAAGCGGACTCTATATCGACCTTTGCCATGAGACACCCATCCCCATTGTCCTTAAGGTCGAGCGTGCTGTCCAAGGAAGCAAATTGGACCGAACACACCTGCTGTGGAATGAAGTCATTCACAGCCTGACCAGCTGGGAAGGAAAGGTTGTGTATCAGCCTGAATTTACCCTGCTTTTTCATAGGATTCTGAAGCCCTCCTTAAAACCCTCATGTACATAACTGCTGCGTGCTTATCGGGGTAAAGGCTAAGACCCGACTCCAATTGCTGTCGTCTGACTGGGGTTGGGGCTCATGCATAGGGGCTACTTGCCCTTACCACTGGGGGCTTTCTTTGTACACTTGGTAGCGGGATGACTGGCGGTGCAGGTGGAACAGATGGCTGCCTGCCCTCGTGTCTGCCATCCTTTCCCTGAACCCTGCAAGCAGCCTGAACCCTGCAAGCAGGTTCAGGCTGTTCAGTGAAGCGCAGTTTAGGGCTGGTAGAGACGTCATGGGCTCCAGCGGCTCCAGCATATTTTTACACATGGACTGATAACTTAGAATTCATTGGCTGTTCCCAGAAGGAATACCTGGTTGCCAATGTGGTAGGGCCAAACCAATGTTTTAGCTCAGTATTGATGCATTGGCCTGGAATTGAACCCAGGTCAACTGTTAGAAGGCAGCCATGCTCATCACTAAACCACCAATGATGATGCCTGGTAGAAGCTAGGAAGCCCTGTGTATGGCCATGTGGGCCATGGCAGAGGGACTGCCTCTGCGGCCCTCCGGCCTGGGACCTGTGGGCCATACAGGAATGCAGGGAAGCTGTACGGCTGGGCTCCCCCAAGTGCAAACCACAATGCTCCCGAGGGGTGAAATCACATGAGTGAGTGGCTGCTTGTCCTGTTCCCAAACCCACTGGCTGGAGAGCCAGCGCAGAGAGCATGGGGATGCAACCATCCCTAGTGGGGAAAGTACCCCTAGGCTTCCCAGTTACCGTCCCCTGCACTGCCACCCAAGGGTTGGCTGTTGGGTTCCTAGGAGGGAACTGAGAATCTGCCTGGCTCTTCTCTGGGATATCTTGGGGGTTCCTGACCCTGAGCTCCCCCCCCCCCCCCCCAGGGGCTACCAACAAGCAGATCACCTGGAGATTCCTATGTGGGACTGGATGATGGACAGGAGCTCTAGCCCCGTGACTGTGTGGCATGGCTGGTATGGTATATTTATTTATAACTTTTTTATACCGAGGTTCAGGTAACAGAGTTGCTAATCACTTTGGTTTACATTCCAACATCAAACAAACAATGACATATGTCTTACAATGAACAAGGAGGAAAACAATAGGGATGTGCAGAGCAAATGTTTAAGTTCATAAGTCCATAAGTCGAAAGGGGGTCCCATTTGCAGTCAATATGGACATATGGGAGGAGGAATAGCCTAGTGGTTAGTGCAGTGGACTATGAACCAGGAGACCAGGGTTCAAGTCCCGCTGTCGCTCCTTGTGACCTTGGGCAAGTCACTTTACCCTCCATTGCCTCAGGTACAAACTTAGATTGTAAGCCCTCTGGGGATAGAGAAATACAGTCAGGAGGCCCCCCCCAAGCTGGCCAAAAGTTCTTCTTGGGCCCAACGAGGGTCCCAGAGGGAACCCGCGGGGAATCACGTGACGCTGCGTCACTCCGACGTGGCGCCGACATCACATGCTCCTCACAAAGGAGTTCAGGAATGGCGTCCTGACTCCCCGCTGGATCACCAGGGAGTTGTGGTAAGTCTTGGGGGGGGGATTAAGGAGGGTGAGGGGTTTAAATTTTTATTTAGGATCAACGATCGTGATTTCCAACGTATTCAACATAGCTATGTTGAATAAGTTGGAAATCCGATCGTTTTCGCCTCATCACTTTTTTAAGTTAAAAAAAAAAATAAGTTGCGTTTTACATTTAAGTTCAAAACGAATGCACACCCCTAGAAAACAACTTGGATACAAATAACTTGGTAGAACAGGGTGTAAAGAGTGGGAGAAACTGGACCCTTCCAGCCCCCTCAGGGAGAGCCAATACAGATCCCAGCACAATGGGATCTGTATTGGCTCTCCACTGCAGCTCGGTTGGGCTGTCCCAGGGTCCTGTAACCAGATGACCCTCCGGGTCACAAAGAATGCTCTCTGCTTCAATTCAGAGTCTTCTCTACCTGCCAGGACCTGCAGCCTTTCCTACTTTTTTTTTTTTTTTTTAATTTTGGGTGGATTCAAACCACCAACCTTATATTATAAGGTAGCTGATTCCCTTGAGAGGCAGTTGGATGAGGAACAGGAAGCAAAAGAGGCTGGGGCACTGTGTTCCGATCAGGTGCTTTCCCCCCACATGGCTGCCCCCATCCCTTGGGTTGGCCTAGGGCTTCAAATCGCCCAATGGAGCCATCTTATGTTGTTTGGCCTCGCCTCGCCTCCCCCCCCCCCCCCCCCGACTGAGCATCCCCGCAGACCTCCCCTGCTTTTGCCTGCGGGTCCCACGGGCAAGGGCCATGCATGGCCGTGACGGCAGAAGAGGAGTGAGGGTGATGTTGGTTCACCAGCCACATCATCGGCCTGCACCGATGCTCCATGTCGAGCAAAAAGCATCGCCCTGTGCAGTGGGAGAGGCCGGGTCTCCCTGCCCCCCTTGGCTCTGGGTACGCGGTGCTGGGATATTGGCAGCGTCCTCGAACACAGCGGTGCCACGCCTTAAGGTCCAATGAATAGAAAATCATAGAGGAAGTAAATTGCCCTTCTCATGCCCAATCTCTACTCTGTTACCCAGTGTCTGAGTGAGCTGAATGTCTTGAAAAGGGTAGGCTATGGAGCAGCCCCTGGACATGCATTAATAGGTATGTGCATTCATTTCATTTTGTTGAAACCACATATTGAAAGAAAAAAATATAATTTTTTTTCTTAGTTTTGTGTTAGTGTGCACTAACTTGGATTCAGTGTGCATTAATATAACTTAGTTCACACTAATAGAATTTAGTGTACACTAACCATTAAATTAGGGAAAAACAAAATAAAACTCCAAGCCATTTTTAAAATGAAATCCAAGAAAAAATGACACACAACAAAAATGATAAAAAAAAAAAAAAATGTGCACAGCCCTATGCATTAGTCAAAATAGTAATTTCTTCAAAATTTGAAACCAAGCAGGTAAAATGACTAGGGATGTGAATCGTGTGTCCAATCGTTTTAACGATCGGGTTCAGCTGGGGGGGGGGGGGGAAATCTGATCGTTACGAGATGTGAATTGGAATCAGTTCCGATTCCAATTCACATCACTAATTTTTTTTAGTGAGGCACGCACCGATAAAAAAAAAAAAAAAAACCCCACCCCGACCCTTTAAAATTACCCCCTTAGCCTCCCCCACTCTCCCGACCCCTCCCCAAAACTTTTTACACATACCTGGTGGTCCAGGGGGGCCACGGGCAGTGATCTCCCGTTCCCACGCTATCAGCTACGCTAAAAAAAATGGTGCCGATGGCCCTTTGCCCTTACCATGTGACAGGGCAAAGGTAACGCCGGTGCCATTTTGAATATTGGCAATATGGCCCGCATGCAGGAGATCGCTCCCGGACCCCCGCTGGACCCCCAGGGACTTTTGGCCAGCTTGGGGTGGCCTCCTGACCCCCACAAGACTTGCCAAAAGTCCAGCGGGGGTCCGGGAGCGACCTCCTGCACTCTGGCCATATTGCCAGTACTCAAAATGGTGCCGGCGCTACCTTTGCCCTCACAATGTCACAGGGGCCTCGAATCCCCTTACTTCAGACCACCTTTGCTAACCTGACTAACTTTTAAGGCATCCATATTCAAAAATTTGTCTGGGTAACTCTGGGAGTTACCCAGGCAAATTTTTGGTTTCAAATATTTCTTCCCCTCTCTCTATTTAAATTTTGTGTGGGTACCTCATAACCTGCACAATACATAACCAGATAAAACAAAAGGTGGTGATAGAGCATTCTAGAGTCAGGATTTTAGTTAGCACTAAGGTTCTGCATTATCAAGATAAAGATATTCAGGTAAATCTGGTAACTTTTTTAAATTGGCATTGGCTTCGAACATCGCAACCTGGCAGGAGTAATAAGGAATGGAACAAAAATTCAACTAGTTAATATTGTTTTTATCGGCACCCTAATAAATCATGAAATCTCAAAGTTGCTATCTTTGATTAAAATTCTTATTTTATTTCAATATTGATTAAAATTTATTTTTATTTTTTATTCATCAATTTTGTAACGAGTTTTTATGAATATTTTTATAAGGAGAAGATTAGACCTCAGCACCAGCAAAATAATTCTGTCAATTAGCAGAAATTTGTTTGTAGCCATGTTGGTACAGTCACTGGTCTATAATCTTGTCCTATAGGACAAGATTATAGACCAGTAAATACATTTTAATCAATATTGAAATAAAATAAGAATTTTAATTAAAGATAGCAACTTTGAGATTTCATGATTTATTAGGGTGCCGATAAAAACAATATTAACTAGTAGAATTTTTGTTCTGTTTGTTATATACTAGTTAAATCCCTCATTTCCTCGTTGTGATAAGAAATGGAGCCTGCTCCTTTATTATTCCAGGAACCACACAGAAGGGAAAGTCAGGGAGAAAGATGGGAGACCCCCGGCTCTGGCAAATGTTTCTGGAGCATAGGAGAAAGAAGAGGGGGGAGGGGCAAAGGGCCCTAGAAGGCTCTGGCTGGGCTAGGCTCAGCCCAGGTAGGTAGGTTTTTCTTTGGATGAGCAGGAGAAGGGATCAGAAGGATCCAGGGAGGCCCTGAGAAAGTGCCAGAAATCAGTGGCAGGGGTAAAAAATGGGTTGAGAAGCCATTTTTAAATAAAATGAAATGAAAATATCCAAAACTTTTCAGATATTTTCATGCAATGTCATTTTTGGTTTATTCCATTCAGAACAAATTAAAAATGACTTTTTGTCAATTCAGATGTGCCATTCATTTAAAACAAATGTGGATCCATGATGTATGCTTAAAAAGTTAGCACAATAATATGTACAAAAGTAGCAGATTGTATATTAATCCAAAAAAATATAGTATGCATGCTGGCTGCCTCTCAAAATCCACTCTACTAAATAGCCTGAAGTACAAGGACCTGTTAACTTGAAGGATTTAATTTCCCCAACTCGAATTAAATCCCTATCCACTGTAGAAAATTGAAAACTTCATTCAAGTTCAACCTCCTCCCACCATCATCACAAGGTCCAATACCCCTGTTCAAGTCTCAACTACATTCCCACAGAATATTGGAAGCCCCTCAATTTAAGTCCCAACCAGTACATGAAGGACCACCATACCCTCCAAAGACACTGCCATCAAATTATCCTCGCAACAAGAAGCAGCATATCCTCATTCAGATACTGAACCCTTTTCGACTGACTAGGACTGCCCTCCAGGAAACTCCCACAATTAGTTGGATAGCCTTTCCCTCTGACCACCTCCTACCTTTTCAGAAACACATTTGCCATTCTGATGGGTACTTGATTCTCTCTTTCTCTGATAGAAAGGACATGAGAGCCAAAAAACATAAAAAGTTACCTTACTGAGTCAGACCACAGGTCCTTCATGTTAGGATTCATGGGTTTCATGGACCCTTGGCCTAAGGTGAGTGTTGTTACAGCTTGAGGGGAGGAGCCCCAAAGGTCCTCACCATCAGGAGGTGTGGTCAGCAGTAGCAGGGAACACAACTGTAGTATAACGTAGTAACAGAGTCTCTGGTATGGTGACGTAGGGACTGCCCCGAGGAACAGGGGAGCACAGAGTCAGTCCTAGCAGCTGTGACGTAGGGTGCCCCAAGGAGCGGGGAAACGCAGAGTCAAGCTTAGCAGTAGTAATGAAGGCTGCCCCGAGAAGCTGGGAAGAGCAAAGTCACTCAAGTGGAGATGTAGACACTGCCCCAAGGAGTGGGGTAGAGTGGAGCAAGTTGCTGGTGTAGAGACGTAGGCACTGCCCTGAGGAGCGGGGAGATGCAGAGCAAGTTGCAGAGGAAGCGACGTAGAAACTGCCCCAAGGAATGGGGAAGTGCGGAGCAAGTCACTGGTGTAGAGACGTAGGCACTGACGTAGGCATGGCCCTGAGGAGAGGAAAAGTGTGGAGCAAGAGTCTCTGTAAGGCGGTTCCAGGGCGACCCCGATGAGCGGGGAAGACAGCATGCAGGACTTCTGGAGAGGCACAGGCACAACCCCAAGGAGCGGGAAGGTCTGGAGACAAGTCTCCCAAGAAGCACACACAGGCCCCCAAGGAGCGGGTACCCGAGCCAGAGTCCAGGAAGTGTGGTAGAGAGCCAAGTCAGGAACAAACGTCTGGGAAAACAGTAGAGAAGGAACTCGTTGCCAAGTCTATTAGTGCAGGCCCTGGGCAGTGCTTATGAATCCCAGCTAGTGATGTCATCAATAGGAGACACCCCTGAGGTTCCCGCCATAGTGTCCTTAAAGGTAGACTCAGTGGCGCATGCGTGCGCCTAGGAAGGCTCGGAGGAGGCATGGAGGTCGGCGGCATCCCAGCTGCCATGAGAAGTCTCTGGAGATAGACGGCATGCGTCGGCAGCAGCTAGCCAGAGCCACGAGCTTGCCTGGAGAGGAGAGCAGGGCAGCAGATGACATGAGTTGGGTTGACCACGGACGGCCACAGCTGACGGTCATGACACTTCAGGCCCAGCATCCATTTCCAACATTGGCCAATCCAGGTTACAAGTACCCGGCAAGAACCCAAACATTAAATAGATCACATTCTACTGATGCCGGTAATAAGCAGCGGCTATTCCCTAAAGCAGTAACTTTCAAAATGACGCACGTGCGCGCATGTGCACACGTTTGCTGGTGCATGCATATGGACGCACCGATTTTATAACATGTTCGCGTTTATGCATGCATGTTATAAAATTAGCTACCCGTGCATACATATACGCATAATTTTATATCGATGTGCACGAATGCCATCTCGAGCTCGTAAGTTGGGGGGATTTTAGTAGATGTGCATGGCGATGCATTTGGCATTGTTTGAAAAAGAATGTTCTCTGATTTGTTTTAAATGTGCTTCTTGCTAACTTCATGAAGTGCCTCCTAGTTCTTGTATTATCTGAAAGAGTAAATAACTGATTAACATTTATCTGTTTAGTCCTTTCTTAATTTTATAGACCTCTATCTCCCCCCTAAGCCATCTTTTCTCCAAGCTGAACATCCCTAACCTCTTTAGCCTTTCTTCAGAGAAGCTGTTCCATATCCTTTATCATTTTTCACCCTTCTCTACCTTCTCTAGTGCAACCTTATCTTTTTTGAGATGCGGCAATCAAAATTGCACACAGTATTCAAGATGCGGTCTCACCATGGAGTAATACAGAGACATTATGACATTCTCTGTTTTATTCATCATTCCCTTCCTAATAATTCCTGTTTGCTTTTCTGACCCCTGCAGCACACTTAGCCAATGATTTCAAAGTATTATCCACTATAACGCCTAAATCTTCTTCCTGGGTGGTAACTCCTCATATGTAACCTAACATCATGTAACTACAGCATGAGTTATTTTTCCCTATATGCATCACCTTGCATTTGTCCACATTTGGTTTCCCAACCTTCCAGTCTCAGAAGGTCCTTTTACAGTTTATCACAATCTGCTTGTGATTTAACTACTCTGAATAATGTTGCATCATTTGCAAATTTGATCACCTCACTCATTTTACCCTTTTCCTGATCATTTATAATATATTAAAAAGCACTGTCAAAGTACAGATCCCTGAGGCATTCCACTGTTTTTACCCTTTTCCACTGTAAACCACTGCTTCTAACCAGTTTGCAATCCACAGAAGGAAAGAAGATCTCTGCAATATCAGTATCTACTTCTAGAGATGTGAATCTTGTGATCGATTGTCTTAACGATCGATTTTGGCTGGGGGAGGGAGGGAATCGGATCGTCGCAGTTTTGTTTTTTTTTAAATCGTGTAAATCGTAAATCGGGGGAGGGCGGGAAAACCGGCACACTAAAACAACCCTAAAACCCACCCCGACCCTTTAAAATAAATCCCCCACCCTCCCGAACCCCCCCAAAATGTCTTAAATTACCTGGGGTCCAGTGGGGGGGTCCCGCTGTGATCTTCCACTCTCGGGCCACGGGTGCGTTAATAGAAATGGCGCCGGCGCTACCTTTGCCCTGTCATATGACAGGGCAAAGGTAGCGCCGGCGCCATTTTGGTTCCTGTCCCCCGACATCACGAGCGCAGGAGATCGCTCCTGGACCCCCGCTGGACCCCCAGGGACTTTTGGCCAGCTTGGGGGGGCCTCCTGACCCCCACAAGACTTGCCAAAAGTCCAGCGGGGGTCCGGAAGCGACCTCCTGCACTCGAATCGTATTTGCCGTATTGCAAAATGGTGCCGGCCATACTGCCATACGGCCAGCGCCATTTTGCAATACGGCAATATGGCCATATGGCCGGCGCCATTTTGTATTGCAAAATGACAGGGCAAAGGTAGCGCCGGCACCATTTCTATTAACACACCCGTGGCCCGAGAGTGGAAGATCACAGCGGGACCCCCCCACTGGACACCAGGTAATTTAAGACATTTTGGGGAGGTTCGGGAGGGTGGGGGATTTATTTTAAAGGGTCGGGGTGGGTTTTAGGGTTGTTTTAGTGTGCCGGTTTTCCCGCCCTCCCCCTTCCCCCGATTTACGATTTTTGACGATAAATCGGGGGAATTCCTATTGTATATCGCCTCTAATGATTTTTGACGATTTAAAATATATCGGACGATATTTTAAATCGTCAAAAAACGATTCACATCCCTATCTATTTCAACTGCCTTAATGAGACTGCTAGGAGCTGTTTGAATGCTTGTGTTAAATATTTGTTTATTTGGATATACAGTGGAGGACAGAATACCAAGCCATTTACCTTCACCTAGTAATGCCAAATTAACATTATAATGTTCCCTCATTTATATTGTATAGAGTTATGTACAAATTTTTAATGGGTTTCCACTAGTATATGAAAACTGCATCTTTTAGTGCCTAGCATGGTATTATTTCAGTGTGCTAAATAGCCCCAATTTGCATGCAAAGCGTTAGAGCATAGATCTCTAAAGCTTAGCCTTAGTAAATCAGGCCTTTAATCTTACATTATACAGGAAGTTGTGGTGGTAATGCCTGAGTGTAATACTTGCATTGAGCGTAAGCCTGGTTTCTGATTCAGGCTTCCAGGAAGAGTCACACCCTTGAGTTTCATCTCATTTGCTTGCTTCTTGTAATGGATTCAGACACTAGTGGTTTTAAAGTTTGCTTTCTCTGATGTATAAACAAAGATCTGAGGCATGTGGGAGGGGATGCTGGTAGTTTGGATTTCAGGTGGAACATGGCCACAATTCCTGGTAACGATGATGATATTGGGAAAGGAATGGTGCTTGACCTATCACTAAAGTCGTATGTCTCAGCTCTTTTCTTTGTCTAACCATGGCCTTACATCAAAGCAGAACTAGGAGATGGACACCAGGTGCTAAAAAAGCCTTTGATTTGAGGAAGAACATAGCCTTAAAACTTAAAAATCATTTTTGAATGAATGAAGGACTAGAACATGCAGCTGAAGCAGTATCATGAAGCAATTTGTTGCTTAGCTACAAACGGAACATTTTTAGAAAAGAAAACTAATGGAAAAGTATTTACAAATCTAATAGCAAGGAACAGATTGCAACTGGGTATATAAATGTATTTTGTTTAAATGTGTAAAACCAAACCCTTAGATCACAGATGGGAAGTAACCAAGAAAGAAACTAGGAATGTGCATTCATTTGAAAAGAATGTGAACAATGAAAAAAAAGGGTCAAGAAAGGGCTTGTGAAGCTACTTTTAAAATTATATCAGGATAAATAGTTCTCCTGCTATAATTATTCGGCTGAATGTACCTAATTTGTCATTTAGACGGATAACATTTGAGTTATCTGTCTAAATGGCTTTTGAATATTGACCTCTTAATGTTTATTTTGGTTTGGCAAATGAACCAAACCAAACTAAATATTAAACAAATTGAATCCCACCCCCCTAAATAAAAGCAAAAAATTTAAAAAAATGAACATTTATCCCCTGCATATCTCTGAAAGAAACCACAGTATTGCACCCAAACCGCACCATCATCTGTACACACAGGATGCTGGTGTAGGTTCTTTAAAGAGAGAGACCTGCAAACAAGGAAGAACAATAGGCAAAAAGCAGTGGGAAATAAAATGTATCACTTCATGTAGAGCAAAATCTGATACAAGAATGGCTAAGGAGAAGTAGAGATTGATAATTGCACGAAGGGCAGTGGGCTACAGACAAAGATGGTTCACAGCCTGCATAGAAAAAATATACAAAGGCAGATTCTGTAAACAGAACTGAACAGTTACATATCTCCTTTCTGGGTGTGATACGCTGACATCAGACGGCCTGTATACAGAAAGACACATTAAGGTGGCATGCCTCATTTATGGGAAAATGTGTAAACACTATGGGGCGGATTTTAAAACCCCTGCGCGTGTAAATCCTCTCGGATTTACACGTGCAGGGCCCTCCCGCGCCGGCGTGCCTATTTTGCATAGGCTGCTGGCGCACGCAGAGCCCCGGGTACGCGCGTATCTTATAAAATCCAGCGTACTTTCGTTCGCGCCTGGTGCGCGAACAAAAGTACGCAATCGCGTATTTTTTGGAGATCTACCTCTATATCACTGCTGTAGCCAAGTAACACTGGAATTTTAATCCTGATAGAATGTAGAGAATGAAAACGCTGTGATCACTGGGAAATTCTCATTCCAACTAATAAAAAGCTTGATGCAAGAAAACTGAACATTGCGGTATAGGAGAAAAGCAGAAAAATGGCATTGCAAATAGAAACGTCAGTACCAGGCAATTATTCTGTACAATGTATAGAAAGAGATAAGATCCTTAAGTTTCAACAAATACAGGTAGAGACCAAAATAATATGGCAGAAAGATACATAAATAGTCCTAATTATATTGGGTGCCACTGACCAGATTAGAAAGAACTTCCAAGCGCAGCTTGATATGTTGCCTATGAACTACGGAAAGAAGTTTGCTTTGGCACAATGCAAGCATTAAGAGCATTAGCAGTAAATTTGAGAGATGGAGATCACATCCTACATATCCCTGGTTTACGAGTGAGGTTCTCTTCTGCAAAGGTATGGTCAAAATTAACTAATTTGGAGAGAGCACACTGCAGTAACTCACCCTCCACATTACCAGAGTAGGCTTTCAATACAAAGGATGTGTTGCTGTCTTTACAATGAAAAAGGTACAGACAATGTGAACTTGGTTATGGTTAATGCTTTATTTTATACTTGCAAGATAAAAAAAAAATATCAAATACAAATGCAAGACTTTTTGGAAATGAATTAAAACAGCCTTGGCAATAAATGACAGGTCTCAAATTTCTTCCGTAGTTCAGCAGAAAACTTAGAAAAAAGAATTAGCAAAGAAAGAGAAAACACATTTTCCTCTGTAAATAAAATTCAATAAGACCATCAAGATTTGTTTGAAAACCGGACAAAACTGAAACCACGAAATTGTCTTCAGTACTCCTGAGGGATTTAACTTCATAAGAAGACAAAAAACAATGAGAAACACTTCTTTTTTTGGAAAGCTGAACAGTTGAATTTAAATCAAAGTATGGTTTCTGTTTCCAGCAACCTCTAACTTCTGTCCTTGGGATTTAAACAACAGATTTTCAATGTCTGGCACAGAGCACGAGGAGATGGAAATTTTCGAAAGCAGGTTGTCAGAGGAAAGTGCAAAGAGTGAGGGAAACTGAACAAGGGGCTGTATCTCAGACAATGCAGCTGATATTGTTTTTCAACCTGTTTTACAGAAAGAGAGCAAGGGTCTCTGACAGAAGTAATGTACACTCCCCGCCTCCCTCCCCTTGCCTGTTGATAAGGTGTGTCATTGCCTATAGATCATGAATGAAGATGAGATATTGACTAGGGATGTGAATCGTGTCCTCGATCGTCTTAACGATCGATTTCGGCTGGGAGGGGGAGGGAATCGTATTGTTGCCGTTTGGGGGGGTAAAATATCGTGAAAAATCGTGAAAAATCTAAAAATCGCAAAACCGGCACATTAAAACCCCCTAAAAACCCACCCCCAACCCTTTAAATTAAATCCCCCACCCTCCCGAACCCCCCCCCCAATGAGTTAAATAACCTGCGGGTCCAGCGGCGGTCCGGAACGGCAGCGGTCCGGAACGGGCTCCTGCTCCTGAATCTTGTTGTCTTCAGCCGGCGCCATTTTCCAAAATGGCGCCGAAAAATGGCGGCGGCCATAGACGAACACGATGGACGGCAGGAGGTCCTTCCAGACCCCCGCTGGACTCTTGGCAAGTCTCGTGGGGGTCAGGAGGCCCCCCACAAGCTGGCCAAAAGTTCCTGGAGGTCCAGTGGGGGTCAGGGAGCGATTTCCCGCCGCAAATCGTTTTCGTACGGAAAATGGCGCCGGCAGGAGATCGACTGCAGGAGGTCGTTCAGCGAGGGTTCCGGCGCCTCGCTGAACAACCTCCTGCAGTCGATCTCCTGCCGGCGCCATTTTCCGTACGAAAACGATTCGCGGCGGGAAATCGCTCCCTGACCCCCGCTGGACCTCCAGGAACTTTTGGCCAGCTTGTGGGGGGCCTCCTGACCCCCACGAGACTTGCCAAAAGTCCAGCGGGGGTCCGGAAGGACCTCCTGCCGTCCAATCGTGTTCGTCTATGGCCGCCGCCATTTTTCGGCGCCATTTTGGAAAATGGCGCTGGCTGAAGACAACAAGATTCAGGAGCAGGAGCCCGTTTCCGGACCGCTGCCGTTCCGGACCGCCGCTGGACCCGCAGGTTATTTAACTCATTTGGGGGGGGGGGTTCGGGAGGGTGGGGGATTTAATTTAAAGGGTCGGGGGTGGGTTTTAGGGGGTTTTAGTGTGCCGGCTCACGATTCTAACGATTTATAACGATAAATCGTTAGAATCTCTATTGTATTGTGTTCCATAACGGTTTAAGACGATATTAAAATTATCGGACGATAATTTTAATCGTCCTAAAACGATTCACATCCCTAATATTGACATTCAGCTTTATGAGAAGAGAAAGTCCTTCCTTTCTGTAGCATTGGAAGTCAGTATGAAAGGGGGTGAGTATGGTAAACCAGCATGAAGTTAAACTCCTTGGGGCAGGAAGAAACTGAATTTTTTGAAATACTCTCTGCTATTTCAAACTGTTTGTTGCCAAGAACCTGGAAAGAATACTGATGAATTCAGAGAAGAGAAATGTTCCTTGTTCTTTAGAAAGAGGAAGCCATATATATATATTTTTTACTAATACTGTGAATGATAAGAAGAGTTATTAAAGGGGAGATGTAATAAGACATGTATACTGGTAAAATGGAGGTTGCTCTTATTTTTTGAAATTGGAATTCTTTATATTATAATATTAATAGGTTCCTGCCCATAACATGCATATAATTCTCTTTTTCTCTATGATAGAATATATGGCTTATAATAAAATCAAACAATAAAAGTGTCCAAACATTTGCAGATTTTGCCACAAACTCAATACATAAATAGTTACAGTCCTACATTACATATGCAGCATCATAATAAGGAAATCTGGTTTCACACCTTTTTTGCTTTGGGCTGGATTTTCAAAAGGGTACACACGTAAATCCAGAGGATTTACATGCGTAACCGGTCTTACGCGCGCCGGGCCTATTTTCAAAAGGCCCAGTGATGCGCGTAAAGCCCTGGGATGCGCCCCGGAACGCACGCCGGCCAACTACCGGGGCTGAAGTAAGTTGCACACACCAGTGTTGTTGTAAAACAACAACAAAAAAAAGAAAAAGGTAGGGGGGAAAGGGTCGGGGAGGTAGGGGAAGGGAAGGGAAAGGGGGAAAGCAATGCAGCTCGGCGCGGGCTCGGTGCGCGCAAGGTGCACAATTGTGCACCCCCTTGCGCGCGCCGACCCTCAATTTTATAACATGCATGCACCTGCACACACATGTTATAAAATTGGGCGTACATGTGCGCGTGCCGGGTAGCGCGCGCACATGTAGACCCGCACGTACCTCTTAAAGTCTACCCCTTTATGTTTGGTCCAATACCAACTCGTCTTTTTTTACATTTTTGCAAATAAAACTATCTTCAAAAAGAGCAATATTTCATGTATTTTCAATGTGTATCCAAATCCCAAAATTCCTGACAAGCGTGTATCAAATGTTCAATTCTGCATCAGGGGTATGGATCAAGTCTTTAGCTTAATGCTTGGAAACCACATTACACATACCATCATGGTGTGGTCATATCATTTAACACCCGGTTCGACTCATTACTGTAAATATGTACCCGCACCATTTTTAAACCTAAATATCACTAGACAGGTCATCGTCATCATCACCAATCACAATTTTTTGTGCTAAATGATGTCAGAACTCGCTATCTGCTTGATGTGGCTGCACAAAGACAGAAAGTCAAATTAAAGAGTACCATTCAATTTCAGCGTTTATAATAGAATCAAAACAGAGATTAGGAGAGTTTATGGATAGCAGCACACTAGATTACTGGATGTCTTTTTCTAGTACATTATTATGATAATTTTTCTTTTAGTTCTCAAGGATGTAAATGTGGTATTTTATATTTTCAGTTAATGTATATTTTCAGTCCTTGCCTTTGTTAAAAATGCCAGATTATTTAATAGCATCCAAGTTCCTCTCTTCTTTGGAATCTTTTATGCAGCTCAAGTGCCCAAAACAGTCTGTTATACCTATTGTTGGGCCAGCAGAGGATTTATCATCTCTTGTACATGAACTTTTAAGACTTCACTGGTTCAAAAAAATCTGAAGAAAGAACTTATATGCAGGAGAGGCCATCTCAAAATCAACAAACAGGTCTGGATGTCACAATATCCGTAATGAATGTTCATGAGATAGATTTGCATGTACTGTGTCCATTGTGTAGAAATAAACTTTATGCATATTCCTTATGGATATCCTGAAAACTGGGCCTGTTTATGGCTCTTGAGGACCAGAGTTGGCCCTGCAATATGGTTTAGAAAGCTCACATAGCAATATTTTTAGATAACTTTTTTTGAAACAACATACTGGTGGATTTTAAAATCCTTACATGTGCCAAATCTGGGAGATATGTGCGTGATTCAGGCTGATGCGTGCCATGCAGATTTTAAAACCCGTGCGGGTACACGCATATCTCCCAGTACGCGTATAAAAAATGTTCTCACCAAATAGGGTGTGGTCTGGGTGGGGAATGGGTGTGCCAGAATTGCACCATGAAGTCTGTGCAAGTGAAGTGTTTACATGCATAAGCGTGCACCAGGATCTCCTACTGCATGACTTTACTTCTGCTATGGACATTGTGTAAGTTGTGTAACAAAAATACTAGGCTAGTCAACGGGGTTTTAAGGCTCAGGGCTAACAGGGTACAAGAGAGGCAAGTTAGCTAGAGGGTTTAGGAAGTCTCCTTTACTGGGCCATTCGGGAAACAAACTGGAGAAACACGTAATTGCGTCGTTCACATAGCTACTAAAATTCCCCTCACTTTCGCGCTCGAGTTGCCTTATACGTGCAGATGCGCACGCCAATATAAAATTGTGCGCACATATACACGCATATACCCAATTTTATAATACAAGCCTTTTATTATACAATTGCCGCGTTCATGTGCTCACACCAGCAAATGTACGCACATGTGCACTTGCACACAGGTCTTACATTTTAATCAATATACGAATCCAAGTTAAATACATGATCGGCTACCATCTAACAAGAACAAAATCTCACTCTTGTAACATAACTAGCACACATTAATTCAGGAAATTACTTCTTATATTCATAAAGACCTCATACACAGGCACTGGAACCACACCATATATCTTAGTGCCTTATGCCTTTTGACTTGCATCAGTAGCATGGGATCTTCTTGGTGTTTGGGTAATTGCCAGGTTCTTATGGCCTGGATTGGCCACTGTTGGAAACAGGATGCTGGGCTTGATGGACCCTTAGTCTGACCCAGCATGGCAATTTCTTATGTTCTTAGATAGTTAACAGTCATTGGTCTGTAATAGTCCCATTTCTCAAACTCATTGAAGATTTTTTTAGAATATTTTATTTCAAATAAAATATCAAATTGAGGTCATACTGGATAAAATAGAAGACCATTATTTATCTCAGGTCTCAGGGATGAGGTCTCAAATGCAGGCTTCCAAGAATATTTGTTTCACAAGGATCAACTGAATGAATAGAGCAGAGCTTGAACAATCTCATCTGGAGAAACCCAATGCCATAGCACTTTGAAAGCACTTTTCTTCTTCAGGTGTTGATGAAAATTTCAGCAATGGAGAATGGAATTATTTGCCGGCTGTAGAACTTGTAAGTCAATCCCTGGTACAGAGTATGCAAAATATAAAAGCGTTATGCTGCTTAATACAAGGCTGAAATTCTTGAAAATGAACATTGTTCTGAGAACAAATAACCGTAGCCATGAAAACAGGTTGTTGTGGGCAAAAAAAAAGATCCTCAAAAGAGCCATATTTATTCCTAGATGGACCGCTCACTTCTCATAGTGTCTTTGGAATGAAACACCGCCATTTTTAAAAGGAGAAATGGGCGTTGGAATCATGACTGTCAGTCAAATACCTTTATGAACCGGTTTGAGCAAGATGATAAGACAGATGGTAAGAAAGAAGCAGTGAATTCTCATAAACAGAGAGCTAAATTAAAGTGAATGCCATTTGATTTTTTCATTTAGCCTATTGAGTCCAAAGTAAAAATCCAATAAATTCCAGTCTTTTTAATAAAATTTGAACATTCTCCCCTCCCTCAGTGGGGGGATTTGAATGAGCTCAAGAATGGTCCACTGTAGATCAGAAAAGGAATGATCCTGTGCTGTAGTGAGCCATCATCAGAGCATGCTTGTCTTGGTTGCCAATACAGCTTCTATTTTCTATGAGATGTGTTTCCTGATGGTGTGGTCCACAAAGATCTTCTGGCTCGGGCAAGTCAATAGATATATCACATTTTAGGAATTACAATCTGTGATCCTGGTTTGGTAGATCCTTCAATCAATATGTGAATCTTGCCAAACAGTTCCGACATTGTAGTATCACACATGTCACACAAACCACATGGGTGGTGCCCAGTTAGATTGCACTCCTACAGTGATAACATTGTGGGAAATATCAGACACTACACTATCTTTGATGTTTCTCCCTTGTCTGTAATGATATCAGCGGTGGTTGGTGAAAAACCGAGTGATAGCTTATGCACGTAAATGTACCTATGAAAAATGTTACATCAATACACCTCCTATTGGAAAACAGAACAAGCTAAACTGCCATAGATCTCTAGACAGAAAATACATGATAGCATAATCCCTCACCTCAATCAACATGGTCAACACAAAGCCAGAGCCTCACCAAATGCAGAATAAAGGATCACAAATTAGAGATTAGAAACATGCAGCCAAAAACTGAAATTGAAACAAAATGAAGCCAGACTGTTACATGCAGTGCAACACAGGAGAAAACTGAATCATTTTACTCCTAAGGGAAATCTGCACAAAATTACACATTCTGCATCTATAATAACTTTTTTGTGTATTACATTTGAAATTAAATTACTAGAATCAATTTATATTGTGTTTTTTAAATAAAGTGTGCAGAACTTTAACAAACAAACTCTTAACTCCTATTACTCCCTTTTCTTAGTCTGCCAATCTTTCCATCTTATCACTAAACTATTACTCTCAACTTTAGTTTAACTATGCCCTCCTCTTCTAGTCATTCTAGCACTATTGTTACTCTCTTATAACCATTGATCTCGCCCTCTGTACATATGTATATAACCCTTTCCTTCCTTACCCTTTCTCTTTCCTTCCCGTTCCAATTTGCTCCCCACCCCTCCTATACCCCCAGTTTTTCGCCTTGATACTAGATTAAGTTATGCAATCACATTTATTTTACTCTATATTTCTATCTAATATTCCGTTAATTAAGTTGTTCTTGATATTGTATTTTACTGTTTTAATTTATTGTGGAATTCAGATATTATTATACTGTTATATGTACACGCAACTGCGTATTTTTGTTCTATGTACACCGACGTGATATCTTTGATGAGCGGCGGTATATAAAAACCAATAAATAAATAAATAAATAAACTGTGCAAAATTTTACATTTGTTTTGTATAAAACTTTCCCTGGAATAACTCTTGTTCTATGCAAAATACAAACACATATGAGATATATATTCCCAAGTTCCAATCTCTAAAATGAAAATACAATTATTTTTCTACTTTTATTTTCCAGTCATATCGGTACCACTTTTTTTGCACCACTTTCCTCATTGGCCTTCTCCTCCTCCAATCAAATCCCAAATCCCCATTGCATTTCTACTTAATCTTTGAGCTCCCAGTCACTGCCCCACCCAACCTTTCTTGTTTTCCCTTTCCCCACAATGACTTCTCTCCACCTACTGAACCGCCCCAGTCCCAGTTTCCCCCTCACCAAGTTCCTACTCAGTTCCCCAGTCTTTCCTTGCTACCTATCCCCAGAGCTAATTCCTAAATCCCACTCTCTCCTCCCTAGGCATTTTTCTCACCCTGTCTCTCTCCTCCATGCTGTTTCCCCTCAATCAACCAAGGACACCCCACACACCAGCTCCCATCACCCTGAGACTCTGCTCTCCCCATCATTCAACAGATTTTAAGTCTTCCACTTATCCCATCAGTCCCTGCTCACCCTCTCCTCCAATCCCTGAATCCCTGTGCTCTCCCACAATCCCATTCCCCAGCCTTGCTGTCTTGTCCTTTTCCATCAATCACTGGACCTCTCTTTCTCCTGCCATTCCCTATTCTCCCTTCCCTATCTGTGGGCCATACTTTCTCTAGCATCCCCTCAATCCCCTACTCCCCATATGACCTCAGTCCTATATATACCCTCCCCTTATCCTTGCTCACCCTCCACCAATCTGTCACTGCTTTCACCTCCCAATGTGAGGCTACTTTCTCCCCAAGTTTGCGCTTATCCTCACCCAATCCTCATGGTCCTGTTTTAATTATCACTCAATATTCCAGTTTTTTCTTGCCTGCCTCACACTTGCCTCCCCACCTAGGACTGCTTTCTCTCCCCTCCCCCAACACTGAGTTCCCATGAAAATGTTCCTGATAACACACAAACACACACATATCAATTTCCTAAATTACAGCTCTCCTGTTCTGGTTCTTATTTTTCCTTCTCTAATCCCCACACACCCCTTCCTACTCCCAAGTGCCCAATCCATTATCCATAAATTGGTTGACATTCCCCCAACCCCCTCCACTGAAGAAAAAACATGTGGCCTGGTAGGAACAGGAAAACCTGGCTAAGGACACGTTGCAGTCTGTAGTTCTCCAACCAAGAAAAAGAACCACCATTGAAACCAGCAGCAGCTAAGCCAGGCAGCCAGCACACCCTGCCCTGCAGCATAGGTCAACACCAGCATTATTTAAAAAAATTTCAGGTATCTGTAGTTTTGAATGTTAACGGAGAGAAGGAGGCTGAAGAAGGCAAGAAAGTGGGATTGCAGTGTAGGGTCAGCACAACAGAGCACCTTTTTCCCCGTATGCAGCCAGAATGCAGAGAAGACCGAAGCACTTTAACTGGTACTGGCCAGCTTTACCTGGTACTGGCCAGCTTTGGTTCCAATTCCTAATTCAATAGTTCTTGTGAAGGAAAAAGAGAAGGCAAAAATCAAAGAACTGTACCCACCTACATTGACGCTGTAGCTATATCCCCCAAAGCATGGGAACATGACACGGGGAAGCAGCAGCCTACAGAAGAGCCTACAGACTGACAGGTCTGCCGGGTCATGCCCAAATACTGATAGGCCAATTTGCTCCTGACCTACACTTTTTTTTGTGAACTCACTAAGGCCTGGATTTATCAAAATGCACTAAATATCACATATGATAGGAAAAGGGGTGTGTTTTATGGTAAATAGGCAGTTTATTGCAATTTGTGCTAATACCTATGTGAGGTGGTATCTTAGCACAAATTGTGATAACTTTTTTGCACTTTGTGATAAGTGCCAGAATTGATGTATTTCCTACATACAAGTACTGGGGGGACCATGTTTAGTAGTTTTAAGCTCCTGGAGAGCCAGCCTAAAAACAGAGAGTGTGAGAGGGAGTGAATGAGAGAGAGAGACTAGCCATATTGCTCTCACACTAGATTGGTATGTTACTCAGGTAGAGAGTCCATCAACCTAGGTTGAGAGAACATTGCATAAATCTCATCTTTGGCTGAGTTTCCTCACTCCGAGGGTCATCAAATCTTCACAAGAGAGCACTGTTCTGTTCATATGTCTCACTTTGAATGTCAAAGTGGCCCCTAACCCCTACACTAATACCTAAACCTCACCTGGAGGCCCCAATATCCTCCCCTTTTTCTCATTTGCATCGCACCAAATGTTATGGTGCTTTTGCGTGTGTTAATGGCATTTTGGCGACGTTTTTTGCATGCGAATGCGCCTTAACGCATGCAGAAACGCCATCTAGCACTTTGATAAATGACCCCCTAAGTTACTCTTACCTTCACTCATCAACTCCTTTGCCAGCTCCTGACTCCACGCTTTCTACCTTGCTTTTGCCATATGCCTGGAATAAGCTTCCTGAATTGGTACATCATGCGTCTCCTCCTTTATCCACATTCAAATTCAGTTTACAAACATACCTTTTTGGAGCTGCTTTTAAATCCTAAGCACCTTTCTGAAATAAATATGTTTCCCATAGATCCTTGTTGTCATGTATATATATATCTTGACTAGATTGTAAAATCCATGGAGCAAGGACCATCTCTAATGTGTATCTTTACTGCGCTGCATATATTTAGTTACACATTTGAAATGATAAGTAATAGTAGTAGTAGCAGCAGCAATATGACAACTGGTATATGCTCTAGAGTTAGTTTATAGTGCGATGAGTAATATTGTGAAGCCAGGTGTGTAAGATGGTTAAAGTGTCCCGGAGGTCTGTAATCATGCATCATATAAAAGTATTTGCAAAAATATTGGCAACCACCACGAAAAAGCTTGCAGTTTGTCGCTTGCTGTATCAAGCTCACTCATTATGATTCAACAGTGGCTAAATTTAATTTTGGAGATTGTGGCTGTAGTGCTTTATGACACCACATGATTACATGACAGAATCAGCAGGTGGCATCCCAGTTCTTTTTGCTGTTGCCAAGTTAATGAATAATAATAGCATTTAATGTAACCATAACTCAAACCAATGTAAAAGAAAATCCCCCATGTCATATAAATGTTTATCTACATGTTTGTATACTTCATGTCCAATTTTCCTGTTGACATTCTTGAAACTGGGCTAGCCAGCTTCTTAGCATATTAATATTCCCTCAGTGCCATTCTTCCTTATCTATACGACTTCTGTTAGGCTCCATCACCTGTCCAATGTCCTTCAGAGGTTTTTTTTTTATTATTTTTACTCTTCAGTTCTCTGCCTTATATTGCAATCCAGTGTTCCGTGACTATTAATATACAGGGAAAGGGATGAAATACTTAACATGGAAGAAAAACGCATAAAAGAAATAGCAAACAAGTTGAGTCAAAGGATCATTTGAAATGAATATATCAAATCAATAATAATAAAAGAAAAATCTTACTGAAATAGTATGAAGCTCGTGGAAGGCACAACTGGCGCACCCACCCCCTTCCAAGCCCCCCCAAAAACGAACAGATAAAAAAAAAAAGATTTCAGATACAGGCTTTGTGAATCAGATATTCTTTTTTTTGTAGTGGAAAATTCATTTAAAATGTATCGCTTTCGTAGCTTTATTTTTAGTACTGAAAGATGCAGGATGTATATTTTCTGCTATAGTACAGCTGGTCTATCTTTAAAATATTCTTCGAAACTGCTATATTGCATTTTACTTAGGCCTATGGATTAAGGGGGGGGGGGGGGATATTCAAAACCATTTACATGCATAAAACTCGGTTTTATGCATGCTAAGTACCTGCATAATATACTTTTGTGCATACTTTGATGCACACTGAGTAAAGAAACTCCTGGAAGCGGAGTTGAGGTGGATTTGGCATTTACATGCATCCTTTTTTTATTTAAACATGTGTGCATAAAAATGCACACCACCTTTGTTACACACTTCGAAGAGGAAGTGCAAGCTTATGCACATGAATGTGTGCTTGTAATGGACCAAATACCTGTGTATTTTCAAAATGAGCTTGTGCCTGACTTAAGTCTCAGGGAGGTACAGTTCAAAATTCTGTACAATCTCTATTGAGATGATGTTCGTAGGTTCCGGATGAAGCTCACTCCTTCACCTCTATGCCTTAATTGTGGAAGACTGCATAGCTGTAAAATCTGGGATGGTAACTTAGAAAATAGCCAGGCAGGTGCACATGTACACACATGCCGGCTCCTGCCAATTGATGCGGCCATTTTATAAGGAATGCGTGTATATATGCATGCCTGGTATAAAATAGGCTGTATGCGCTTACCATCGGCCCCTGTGACATAGTGAGGGCAAAGGCTATCGGTGTCATTTTGAATACTGGCAACTGACGGCCAGAGTGCAGGAGGTTGCTCCCGGACCCCTGCTGGACTTTTGGCAAGTCTTGTGGGGGTCATGAGGGTCCTCCAAGACTTTCCAAAAGTCCCTGGTCATCCAGCATGGGTCCAGGAGTGATCTCCTGCACTCGGGCCGTCGGCTGCCATTAATCAAAATGGCGCCGATAGCCTTTGCCCTTACAATGTCACAGGAGCTACTGGTGCCATTAGTCACCCACTGTCACATGGTAGGAGCACAAGATGGCACCGATGGCCATGTGACAGGGGCTGACCAATGGCACCGGTTGCCCCTGTGACATAGTAGGTCAAAGGCTGTCGGCGCCATTTTGAAACCGGCAGCCGAGGGTGTGAGTGCAGGGGATGGCTCCCGGACCCCCCGCTGGACAATCAGGGAGTTTTGGTAAGTCTTGGGGGGGTCAGGAGGGTGGGGGTTTGTTTAAATTGGCTCCCAGGCGGCCGAATAATTCGCCGAAGATTTGTTGTATTCGTGGGGAATAGTTTCATTTCCCCACGAATACAACAAATAAGGCCCTATACGTTGCAGATTCCCAATTCGTAGGGAACAAATGCAAACCCCTAATGTGTGGAGCCGCCCAAACATTTTTTGGCACCGGTCCGACCTCAAGACTTTTATTATCACCTGCCTCCCCTGACAAGCCTCCTTTCGCATTTCCTCATCATTGCAATCTACCTTAGAGTCAGAATCAGATGATACCTCTATTCAGTTAGATGATAATTCTGTGGTATTTTTGGCAAACTTACCCTACAACCTTTTTTGTGCTTGTTCTGCCTTTGAAGGAAGGGAACCATGTGGTTGAGTTAGGCCCTTCCGATCCCTCCATGGTTAGGCTGGTACAAGAAACACCTTTCTCTAGCATACGCTGCCTCAGCCAGGTTAGTACCATGCTTTTTTGCTTGTTGCCTCAGCTCTGACATTAGTGTCGAGCTCCATCTGCTCCCCTGTTGCTAATTTTCTCGATGTCCTTTTAGGGGCCTTTGAGGCATTCTGCCCTGCCATTCTAGATCATATGGCGAGTATCTTGCTGGATTTGCTGGATCCTTGTGATCCTTCTTTAGCATTTGCCCTGTTGTTTTTGCCACCTGTCACCGCTGTCTTCTTAGGTGCCATTCTCACGTAGTGATCTGCTAGGAATAATTCTGTTAATACAAATTACATTAGTTTCACATATACTAAACCACAGTTTCAAACGACGGTGCAGCCCTCAGCCTACCAATACTAGTAACTTGATAAATACTGCTGCTGCACTGTGAAACCCCACCTGATTGCTGTCCTATTTTCTTTCCCCCTCAATGGAATGCTCTTCCGCATGAACTCCGGCAAGAACCTTGCCTACCGACTTTCAAAAAGAAACTTAAAACCTGGCTATTCAAACTAGCTTACCCATTACCAGACGAGTTTTACCACTAACATACCTCCACGATCACCTCCATGACCTCCTTCACTGACTTTTTTGTACATTTATTTACTTATTTTACCTTATTTTATTTTTAATTATTTTAAATCGCACTGGTACAGATTTACTGTCTTCTGCCTTATCAACTCTTTGCTCTCTAAATGCCTCACTTGTTAACAGTTGCTAATTCTTCCCCAGTTGTACCTTCTGTTTCCCCCAGTTCTATGTAACCCGGTTCCATGTAATGCCTGTTGCAAATTTATGTTACACTGTAAACCGATATGATATGTATCTTGCCACATGAATGTCAGTATAAAAAAGTTCAAAATGAATAAATAAAATATATCATTATTATTTTTGCTCCTAAGCCCTTTATAATCCCTTTTTTTAATTGCCTTTTTTTTTTACCTTCTCAATATGTCCACTGCCATATGACAGACTAAGATGGCCACCGTGCCTTCCTCCTGTCCCTCTTTAAATGTCTGCCTCCATTTGAATCATTTCACCTATGCCCAGTATGATTTCTTGCCAGCCCCAAGATGGCCACCTGCCTCATGGCCTGAGCCTGCCCAAAGATCCTCTCCACCATGGCTACCATTGTCTCCTGTTAGGAGCTCGGAGGCACGGTCCTATCTCTAGGGGAGCTGTGAGCCCTTGGATCATGGTGTGGCTCAGGGAGGAGCCCCAAGACACACCACGAGAGGTGAGTGGGTATGAGCACAGGCGGAGCAGGAACAAGGATGGATCAGCCCTCCACTGGACCTACACGCACCAATGAGATCCAGCAATGCAATGCTGGTCTCGAGAGTAGCCCTCTGGCCACTCGATAGCCCTTCTGGACCCGCCGCTTGGGAATGACGAGTGCACAAGGCCAGTCAGAGGCTGAGGACAAGAACTAGACGAGACATGGATACTTGGAATTTGGATGAGACGAGGATACTTGGACAAGATGAGGACACTTGGAACTTGGAAGACGAGGACACTTGGAACTTGGAAATTGGACGAGACGAGGATATTTGGAACTTGGAAGGCACTGCTCCTCAGGTGCCCTACACAGCCCACCCTGGGCTGGTCACGGACTATCCTGTCCCACTGCGTGCCTACACATCCTGAAAAGGCTGGTTGCGGGACATGCGCAGAGCAGGACAAGCACAGGACTGAGGCTCAGGACAAAGGGGGAACCCGGGCAGCGCTGTGAGAAGGATTCAGCCGGAAGATGGCTCCAATGACTGGAAATGGACACCGGATCAATATGGATTTACTACCAGGGTGGTCAACCAGAGTCGACATCCGGCGGCGAGACTAGGCTTTAACCCAGAGCTAGGAACTAGCAGTTACATCCAGATCAGGACTCGGAACTTGGAACTCGGAACTTGGAACTCAGAACTTGGAGAAGGATCCAGCTTGAAGAGGGCTCCAATGACCAGAAACGGGCACTGGATCAATACGGATTTACTCCCAAGGTGGTCAACTGGAGGCGAGGTCCGGTGGGCAAGACTAGGCTTGAATCCGGAGCTAGGAACTAGCAGTTACTTCAGGATCAGGACTCGGATTCATGAGGATCCAGACTGGAACATAGAACATCAGGAACATGAGGGCATCTGGACATGGAAGATCAGATACCCTTGGACTAGGAACAACTGGACTTGGAACAACAGGACTTGGACGAGGCACATCTAGACTTATGGACATCAGGATTTCCAGATGAAGAACATCAGGACTCCTGGACGAGAAACATCAGGACTTTGAACTTACAACGAAGGAGCTCTGATGAGGGACGAGATGAGGGGCAAGACCAGGAAAATCAGACGGAGAAGATCAAGAACATAAAGAACATGGAACACGAAGCCATCAGGACAGAAGCAGACCATGGAGGACCTTGACTGGAGAAGAGGACACACGGACGACCATGGAATTGAATGCCCAGAGGAACAGGAACTGAGCCCTTTTATAGGGCTGAAGCAGGAAATGGACTGGAGCTGACATCCGATGGGGCCGCGGACTTTTCCCACCACTGGCCCTTTAAATAAGTTGAAGAGGCACACGACGGGGCCTAGGGGAGCCCAAAAGTGAGGCAGCAACCTGCTGCAAAGGCCGGCAATGATGGTGGCATCCTGCTGCATGAAGAGCAGGACCCAGCGGCGGCACTAGGCTGTGAAGAAAAACCTTGTCAGCGGCTTCCTGCTCCATGATGTGAAATCAGTGGCAGCAGCTTCTTGCCACTAAGGTGGAGGCTTTATTTATTTTATTTTATTTATTTAAGAACTTTTCTATACTGTCATTAAGTTAGTTCACCATCACAACGGTTTACATAAAGGCACCAAAGGATATTCAAGGTTAATTGGTATAGATTACAAGTTATACATGTGCCAACATGGTCTTGTTTTTAAAGTTTATTTATTATGTATGTTGGTTGTAAACCATTTTGATTAATTCTTTTGAATTCTAAAGGCGGTATATAAACATTTTTAAATAAGTAAATAAATAAACATGGAACAGTAACATAATTTTAATAATATAACTATGTGATGAATAAAGCTTAAAGTACTCGAAGTGCTGTGTTAAGCCAGTCGGCCCTTTCATCATGGATTAGTTTATGAATTATACACAGTGCTTTGTATTGTATTCTTTGTTCAATAAGTAACCAGTGTAGATCAGCAAGTGTTCCTGTGATGTGGTCTCTTTTTTTCTTGCCTGTTAATATTCTCATAGCAAAATTTTGTAGTATTTGTAGCGGTCTAATGGTAACTTGAGGTAATCCTAATAGCAGGCAGTTACAGTAGTCTGTGCTTGCGAATATCATTGCTTGTAAAACTGTGCGGAAATTGTTCAGAGTTAGTAAGGGTTTCAGTTTTCTGAGAACCATTAGTTTGGCGTAACCTTCTTTTAGTTTCTGTGAAATGTGTTGTTTCATGTTTAGTTCTGGGTCAATTACTACTCCTAGGTTCCGTACTTTTATGGCTAAATCAACCGTTTGATTATATTTAATTGTGATTGAAGGCTGGATAGGGTGGATATTTTTTCGTTCCAGGTATAAGAATTATTTTTTATTGATGATTATTACTAGCTCCATTTTGTTTAGTAGCTGTTTTATTATTTCAAAATACATATTGGCTAGTTTCAATGTTTCTTCAATGGTGTTTGTGATGGGTAACAGTAGTTGTATGTCATCTGCGTATATGTAGTGTGTGATTCTGCTAGTAGGTGGCATATTGGGAGGAGGTAAATGTCCCTGTGGGACTCCTGTTTGTAGCTTAATTTTTTCAGATAGGGAGTTTTTGATTTGTACATGGAAAAATCTATTGCTTAGATATGACTCAAACCAGGTTATTGTTTTATTGATGAGTCCTATTTCTTTAAGTCTATCGATAAGTATTTTATGGTTCACAGTGTCAAATGCTGCTGAGAGATCAACAGAACCAGGATGTAGTGTGTTCCTGTGTCAAAGCCTCTTAATATATTGTCTGATAGTGCTAATAGTGGTGTTTCTGTACTGTAATGTTTCTGGAAACCTTACAGTACAGGATATAATATGTTATTACCTTACAGTACAGGATATAATATGTTTTTACTTTCTAAGTGCTCTATTCATTGTTTTTGGACAGTTTTTTCAATTAGTTTGGCTATTAATGGTAAGTTCCTGGTGGCGGCACTAGGCCATGAAAGCGGAGTCAGCAGCGGCTTCAGGGCCGCACAGAAGAATGTTGGCAGCTCTCCTTGCCGCAAAGAGCATCGTCATCGGGCGGAACAGTGGTGGTGTCAGTTAGGCTGCGAGAAACGGTGGCATCGGGCAATGGTGAGTGGAGGGCCTGTTCGCGGTATGGGCTCCACGAGCAGGATCATAACATTCCCAGCATCCCAGTCCCAACAACCCTTGTAAACAGATTCCTGGCACCTGGCTCTGGAACCACAGGGGCCAACGATCCCTCCCCCTCCTCTGTCCTCACTACCCAATCACCACAATCAAGCTCTACCCCATTAATTCCCAAACAAACTCATCCTAGCCCCTCTCACTTCATGGCTGCACCAGTCCTCTCCCAATCAGAGCCCGCTTCCCTCATCTAGTTCCCTTCATTAGGGAGAAAATGCTGGCAAGTGGACTGCTCTGCATGAGCCGCCAATCCTCCCCCTCGCACACATCATACCTGGTCGGCCCATGCACTGTACCTGCACCGATTCATGCCCGGTCTGAGGATAGTGCCCAACTCATCAATGCTGCAAATCCTCCCTTTCCCCGATACTCCCTTCAAATTTTTTTTATTGCGCTATATGCCTGCACAAACCTGCCACAAATGGTACCAGTATTTAAACACGGCCAGCCTTCTCTCCTGTCATCCAGATTGCTACCAAGCTCTGAAACCATGTACCACCTGAAGTCATCTCAAACCCAAAGATGCTGCCCCAGAGCCACTTACCCAAAGCCGCCTCTGAAGCACTCAGGCTGCTTCCACCAATGAAAAGGGGATGCTCCAGCTCGTGTGGCCCCTTTTCATGAAGCCCACCTCTGATACCACCTATTGCCCTCCTGTTGCCCATCCCTTTTCTCCTCCCACCGCTGATCCTTTTCTCTCCCCATCTGGTTCTTCACCCAACCCACGTGTTGTACCCTGGTTCCTTCTTCCTTCTAGTCGCAGGGACCTTTTAAAAAGGACAAAATATTGTAGATTCACATAATGAAAATTTCCTAGAATGTTCAAGGAATGAATGCCTTTAAAAGCCTATGAGTGCAGAGATAGTCTGCTTGTCAGAATCTTCTGCGGTTTAACAGAGATATTTTGGACGTATAAATTTGATTTAAATCAGAAAAATAGGTGTGCAGGGACTTGTTCAGTTCCCCTCATACTTCATTTCTTGATCCTAAGGTCAGGAAAAAACATGTTCTCCTCAGAATTAAACTTTTATTTATTAGGTTTGGCAAGATTTAGAATTTAGAAGATAAGAAAAATTCCTATCTGTAACATCCTGGCCACTAAGCACCAGTTTGCCCTAAAGACAGTTCTGTACCATAGGTATTTCAAACATGCCATAAACCCTAGCCTGCCTAAAATATTAATACTTATGGCAAACTTACTTATCCCTGGTTCCAACTTCTTGCAATTTCCCTCTGTTTACCCCTGAAGCAGGCTCTGGCTGGAGGTTTGAAGAACCATCTGGAAAGGAAGCTTGCTTCTGGGTATGATATAGGTAGAGCTGCTGGGCTGTCTGGGGGCTTGCTTATGGGTTTGGTACTAGCAGAGCTGCCAGGCTACTTTCAGCTACTCACAGCTCAGACTCCATGCCAACATCTGACCCCAGGCAAGGCACCTCCTCTCTCTGGTATCCTGGCCATGCCTAGTCCTCCCCCCTTGATAGCAGGGGGGGGGGACTAGGGTCCACTCCCCTTCTCCTTATTTTCCCCCCCATCTTATACTTTCTAGCTGATAAATATGCATAAGCTCATGCATAGTCATGTAGTGGGTGGAGGGTCTTTGCCTCATTGCAGGTCTTTTCCCCCTCCCCTTTTCTTTGGGGGGGTGGTGGTCCTGCCATGTCTGAACCAAGGCTGTATACCAAGCTGTATGCCAGTGTCAGCATTTTATCCATTTCAGAATGTTCCCCCTTTATCCAAGGGTGGGGATCCCTCTGACCTCTGGACTTCCCTTGGCCAGTGGCTTCTGCTTATGAGATTAAGTTACTGCATTGTTCCACTACCTTGGTTTTATTTACACAAGAGCTTACAAACAGGCAGATCTTGATAAGTATCCTTCAGTTCTGGTTTAAAGTTGCCATGTTCAACATTATATGGATTGTTCTTTGTTTGTTGTTCTCTGTAAAGCTCGGCTGAATTTTTGTTTACTGTGAACCGGTGAGATGTTCCCAACGTTCATCGGTATATACAAGCTTCCAAATAAATAAATAAATAAATAAATAAATAAATAATAAAGTTCCCATCTGGACAAAGTTTATTTTCTTTAGCTGTAAAAGTATTTTAGCCTCTCAGTATACTGGTCAGCATTCTTCTTGGCCATTATGATTCATATTGGGTGCTTTCAGTGGATAAACATGGGATATATCTCTACATTACAATTCTCTTTATTTACTTACAATATGGAAAGATGGGGAAATTGATAAAGATTTGTACTTGAGATCAACAACGTTGAATATAAAGTCATATACTAGAGTCACACTTGTTAAAAAATTGGGAATTTGAAATTATCAATTTATTGTGTAGTGGTGTGTATAAATGTCCCCTGAAAAGCCAATTATTTGAGAAACTAGGGACCTTGATGGGAATGTGGAAAGATTGTATTATTGATCATTGTATGTGTATGATTGTACACTTTTAAATTGTGTGGATATTGTAAGTAAATAAAGATAATTGTATGCAGGTTATTTTTATGATTGCATATTGTACCTGGTATTGATACATTCCATTTTTTTTTATTGCCTATATTGTATACATAAATTTGAAACAAAAGGATAAAATAAACATGCATAACTTACCTGAAGAAATGTCTAGTAGATCCTTGTATGAGCTGAGTAACATTGTGTTGAGCTGAAAGAGGAAATAGGATTTTCACACTAAGTGTCACATTTTAAATGTGGTAATATTATTGTTTAAAGGGAAAGAAATAATGGAAAAATACTTACCTGATTATGTGTGTGATCCTGTGACAATCCAATTATCTATAAAGAAAGAAGTTAATTAGAAAAAGTCACATTGATTATACAAACCTGAAAGAAAAAGGGTTAATTAAGAGTGAATAGAAATTGATTACTTATATTTGAAAGTTATACACTTGTTAAATATATAGTTATTCATTTTGGGGTAGATTTTAAAAAATAGCGCGATCGCATACTTTTGTTGGCGTACCAGGCACCAACAAAGGTACGCTGGATTTTATAAGATACGCGCGTATCTTATAAAATCCGGGATCGGCACGCGCAAGGCTGCCGATTTTGGGCAGCCTGCGCGCGCCAAGCCGCGCAGCCTGCCTCGGTTCCCTCCGAGGCCGCTCCGAAATCATAGCAGCCTTGGAGAAAACTTTCTTTCACCTTCCCCTCCCTTCCCCTACCTAACCCACCCCCCCCGGCCCTATCTAAACCCCCCCACCTTTATCCATGGATTTACGCCTGCCAGCGGGCTGCTGGCACGCCAAGACCCGACCCGGGGGCTGTTCCAGAGGGCGCGGCCACGCCCCCGGAATGCCCCTGTGCCGAAACCACACCCCCGGGCCCGCTCACCAAACGCCGCGTTACGCCCCCGAAACGCCATGTCATTTGGCGACACTCCCGACACGCCCCCGACACACCCCCTTAAAAAAGCCCCAGGACTTACGCGCGTCCTGGGGCTCTGCTCGCTCCGGCGGCCTATGCAAAATAGGTGCGCGAGGGCCCTGCTCGCGTAAATCCGGCTGGATTTACGCGAGCAGGGCATTTAAAATCCGCCCGTTTATATTTTCCTTTCACCATCACTTTTATCTACAACTGGAAAGTGAAAAGATAGTTCATTTCAATTTATCATTGTTTCTTAACATTGTTTTATAACCCTTATTTCCTGCTTCCCCTTACTACTTTTAGAAACACTACTGAATAGATCTAGTAGATAAGAGGGCAATTGTATATTTCCCTCTTTGTTAAATGTTTATATAGGCTTCTATTATAATACCATTCTAGAAGGCATACATTACATGGTCACTGCAGCAGGAGAAGTTCCAGGCCCAAAAAAGACCACTGGAGATTTTATAAATCTCTAGCTTCTCCCTTCTCAGTTATCTTTTCTTTAGGCTGAAAGGCCCTAATTGGTTCAGCCTTTCTTCATAAGGAAGCCTTCCTTTAACCTTTAGCATTTTTCTTGCCCTTATAAGAATATAAGAACATAAGATATGCCATACTGGGTCTAAGAGTCCATCATGCCCAGTATCCTGTTTCCAACAGTGGCCAATCCTGGCAAGTACCCAAACATTAAATAAATCACAAGCTACTATTGCTTATTAATTACCATAATAGCAGTTTATGAAATTTTCCTCTAGGAACTTAGCCAAACCTTTCTTAAACCCAATTTATTTATTTATTTATTTAACAGTTTTTTATACCGACCTTCATAGTAAGTAACCATATCGGATCGGTTTACATTTAACGAGGGTAAAAACTGGAGTAACAATTTAAGTAAAAAACGAAAGATAACAGTAGGTAGGAAAAAGGTCGAAAAAGTTACAATCAACAGGGAAAGAGAACTTGGAAGCTTGCGACAAGCTGGAAAGAAGATAAGGCAGGAAATAAATAATGAGTGTTACCGTAGAGCATACGGGTTAAAAAGCTTAAAAGGTGCTTTAACCTGGAAGTGTCCGATTACACTAACTGCTGTAACCACATTCTCTGGCAATGAATTCCAGAGCTTAACTATGCACTGAGTGAAAACGAATTGTCTTTGATTTGTTTTAAATTAGCTACTTGCTAATTTCATGGACCGTCACTGGTCCTTTTATTATCTAAATAATCAATTTGTTCAAGTCCTTTCATGATTTTGTAGACTTCTATCATATCCCTCCTCAGTCATCTCTCCTCCAAACTGAACTGCCCTTACTTATTTAGCCTTTCCTCACCGGGGAACCGTTGCATGCCCCTTATCATTTTGGTTGCCCTTCTCTGCACTTTCTCCAGTGCAGCTATATCCTTCTTGAGATGCAGTGACCAGAAATGCACACAGCATTCAAGGTGCGATCTCACCATGGAGCGATACAGAGACATTGATATCCTCTGTTTTATTTGCCATTCCCTTCCTAATAATTCTGTTTGCTTTTTTGATCACCAAAGCACACTGAGACAATGATTTCAATGTATTATCTACTATGACGCTTAGATCTCTTTCCTGGGTGGTAACTCCTAAGATAGAACCTAACATTGTATAATTATGGCATGGGTTATATTTCCCTATATGCATCATCTTGCACTTGTCCACATTAAATTTCATCTGCTATTTGGAAGCCCAGTCTTCCAGTCTTGCAATGTCCTCCTGCAATTCATCACAATCCACTTGAGATTTAACTACTCTGCATAACTTTGTGTCTTCCATAAATTTGATCACCTTACTCATTGTATCCCTTTCCAGATCATTTATAAATATATTAAAAAGCACCGGTCCCTGAGGCACTCCACTTTTTCCACTGTGAATACAGACCATTTAATCCTATTCTCTGTTTTCTATCTTTTAACCAGCTTGCAATCCATAAAAGGACATCACCCTTCTTTGTAATTGTTCTAGTACTGCTATATGTTCTTTGAGATGGAACAAACATAACTGTATAGAATATTCAAGGTATGGTTGCACCATAGATGTATAAAGAGGCATTAGGTAGGGATTTCTAGGCATGCTCTGATTGAGGTAGTCACTGCTGGCTTATGCTCCCGCTAATAATATTGCCTTTTTTGTTTACCTTTTGATGATCTTGATAACAGCAACTGGTCATTTCCCTTTCTAAAATAGTAGGGAAGAGAACAATCCCTTCCATGTGGGCCACTCAGGAGAAAAAATTTAAAAAATGAGGGTAAAAAGCTGGAGCCAGCTCATTGAGGCCTATAGAGAAAGCAGTGTCAAAGGAAGATACCGCAGATGAGGCCTTGAATGCTGTTGAAAATGCAGCATATCTTCATAACTTGCTGGAATATTTTGCTGACAAAATATCAAAAAAGCTTGACACCAGAATGGGAAAAATTGTTGAAAAAGTTGCACAACTAGTTAAGACTGTGCAGGTTAACCCAGAAAGGCTTGATGATCAGGAAATTAAAATAACTGAAATGGAGATTTCCGCTACCTCACTGGCTGCAAAGGTAGACTAGTTAGAGAAGAAATTCAATCAGGCATTGGATAAGGTTGATGATCTAGAGAACCACTCTCATCGCTGCAATATCTGGAACTTAGGTGTGCCTGAGAGAGCAGAGTGGAGCAACTTGGTTGCTTATTTTTCAAAGTGGCTACCTGATCTTCTTAAATTTGAGGATAAGTGGCCTATTAAAATTGATCATGCTCATAGAGCTCTAGCACCAGCACCATCTGATATATGTCAGCGTAACAAAAGACTTTGTTCAGGCCTTTGGCTCACTCAGCTTGTCCCAGAGTCCTTTGCTGTCTGCCTTAACTGAACCTGCTGGTATACAGTGAACCTTTCACTGACCTCAGACTCAAGAATTTGGAAGATAACTGGAAGACCTGTAGGCTCTGCAAAGCCTATAATTAAAGGTCAGGATGTTATCGATGGCAGATGGCTGAAACTGCATTCTTTTGCTTATCTGGCTCCAACAGATTCCAACTGAAATCAGAGTTTATCCCTGCCCCTTGGAGATGAAGTGATTGATCTATCAACAGAATAAAGAAGTTCAAAAGAAACAGAGTACATCAAAGCAATGCTAAACAAAGGAACTTTTAAGGTGGGAGGAGATTTCTCAGGCTAGAGAAGGTCAGCTTATTACACTGTCATATTGCATAGGTGATCCTCATCACAAGCATTTTCTATGCATGATTTGAAACTATATAATACAGCTTTCACAAGAGACTGTAAGACACAGTAATGCCCTGCCTATATTGAAGGTATGGCATCTGTGCTTCCAAGGATATGCAATATTCAATTTATATTTGCCTCAATTAAATTCCTTGTGGTATCCTTGTATATCTGCAGAGAAGCGCCTCTGTACAAAGTCAGATAATATATACACATCGCAAAGCAATCATTCACGTGCAGTCATAATTTGGTGCACAATTTCACTGATAAGCATCATATTTTGAATACTGCCAGAGATTTGAACACTCTGTCTTACCATGATAATACAATTATGATTTTTCAAGATTTTTATGCCAAATTGCAGTGGAAAAAGCAAGCTTCCGCGAAGGTGAAAAAAGAGCTACAACGGCTTAGCGAGATATACAATGCTTTACCAGGCTAAATTAAGAGTTTTTGGGCTTGGTAAGCCACTTTCCTTTGATTCCATGAGAGAGGCTGAAAAATGGCTACATGAGCCGTCTGGCAGTCATGTGGCCAAGAACTAGATAGGCCTTTAGGCTTTTCTGCAGCACTCTGGTTCTTGATGAAATGGTGGAAGCAGTGTTTTGATTGGTATCTTAGCAGCTTGACTAGCTCAAAGGTTCTGCGGATTGGCACATTGAATCCTGATGCTCCCCGGCTTAGACGTCTCCTCGCTTTATTCTAATTCTTTTCTTTTTGCTTTTTGCCTCCAGACTGGCATTCTCTCTTTGGGATTTTTTGGGGGCTCTGTGGAGAAAAGAGGCTAGCATGTGGTCATGTTTTGTGCATGGCGGGCTGAACACCCGATTTGGCTGCAACTGCTTTCAGAAGATCTGTAGTGCACTGCAACTCCACCCCTCTTCACAAAGCTGGTTGTACTGTGCTTTATCTATGAGTAAAATTGATGCCTATATGCTTGACTTTTTAAATGTTTCTCTCCAGTTGATATTTTCAACCTTTTTTTTTTTTTTTGCTGTAGTTTTTTTCCCATTGTCTATGGCTTCTTTCTGCATCAGCAAGACCTGTGATGATGTTCGACTTGCTTTCTTCTTCGCTCGGATCTTCGGTTGTGTCTGCAGTGTTTAAAGGTCATTGGGATCATCACACTCAAGTAGTGAATGCTATTGTATTTCTTTTACTGATTCTTAGAGGTTATTTTTTAAGTTGGATAACTTGCTAGGATCATCGGGGTTGTGGGGTAGATTAGGGGATTGGGGGTCTAATGGACCTAATCCCAAAGCCTTCAAACCAATGGACCATGGTTTGTAGGCTTTGGGATAGTTCAGCTAAAAGGAGGGTTTCTTGGGACTGTATAGCTTAAGGTTCAAAGGTTGAATTGTTGGGCAGGGTGTAAGGTAGTGAGGGGAGGTATAGGTATGAAGGGTCAGGCAGGTTGGGATTTAGGGGTTGGGAACAAAGTTGTTTGGTTCTTTGAGAGTTCTTAAGTATACCAATTGTAGGGTTGTGGTAAATGGCACACTGGAGGTCATACACACAGTACTATGGTGTTGCTTTGATTTATTTATATGATTTTAATAAAATTTGTGGTACTTACATTTCATGCTGTCTTAGAAAGTCTCCTTGATATGCAAAGATCCATGCTGGCATAATTATAGGTACATCTAGGTC
The DNA here is from genome assembly GCF_901001135.1 of Rhinatrema bivittatum. Lineage (NCBI taxonomy): Eukaryota > Metazoa > Chordata > Amphibia > Gymnophiona > Rhinatrematidae > Rhinatrema > Rhinatrema bivittatum. The sequence continues at coordinate 342,107,843 of NC_042620.1, read as the reverse complement.
ATAATTTCAAATTCAATTACACACATCTGTGAAACCAACCAGAAGCGCCTATCAGAACAGACTAATCACACAACCGGCGAAATCCGTTCTGAGGAAACGTGCATTATCCACAGCGGGCCCTTCACTTTGGAACTCGCTCCCTCCAGACCTTCGTTTGGAACCATGCCACTCTACATTTAAAGGGAAACTTAAGACTTGGCTTTTCAAACAAGCTTTCCCCTAGAGCCAAGAACTCAAAGAAAAGTCTTTTCAAGCCCACAACGAGTTATTCAGATCTATTATTTTCTTCCTTTTTTCAATCAGAAATTTACACATGCTGACTTCAATGTAAAAACTTGTTTACTTAGTTTTTGTTCAATGTAAAACTTCTTTTTTATTCTGTTCTATGTAAACCGCTATTTGTAGCGATAGTTACTGTTCTTTGTGAACCGGGGTGATATGTATATTATACAGGAACCTCCGGTATATAAATTATTTAAATAAATAAATAAATAATGATTGATGTTGTCTGTCTTTCTTTAAATGTGCGAGGCATCTCATCTCCGATTAAGAGGAAGCACATTCTTGTTTGCATGCAAACAAAAAGTTCAAATTCTGTTGCTTCATGAAACTCGTCTTACAGATGGGGAACATGAAAAGCTAAAAACTGGATGGGTTGGTTCGGTATATTATTCCTCTTATAATTCATAGAGCAGATGAGTTTGTATCCTGATCGATAAAAATTTGCCTCCAGTGGTTCACCATTCCTTTAGTGAACCTGAAGGCAGATATGTCCTTTTTGAATGCTCCTTACATAATATCATTTCTACATTGGCCACTATCTAGTACCAACTCAGATCAGGCTGCATTGTATCAGATTCTTACAGATAAACTGGCAACTTTCAGTATGGTCTACTTGTATATTGGAAGAGATTGGAACATATGCCCTGACCCTTTGATGGACAAGATATCCATGTCCAAGTATGGCTCTCAAAACTCTCAAAATATTGCTGATATAGTAGACACCTTTCATCTTTTAGATGTATAAAGGCATGGTGAGAGATTAAATTTTTTGCTCTCCCAGGCACAATATGTAAAGCAGAATTGACTGTTTTTTATGTAGTCCTGATTTGGTAACCCAGGTTGGTGCTGCTGCTATTTTAAGTGGTATGATTTCAGATCACCATACTATTTGGTTGTGTCTTTCATTTGCTACTCTTAGGCAATTGGAGTTTACTTGGCGCCTAAACACTCCACTTTTGGGAGATAAGCACTTTCCTGTGTTACTGCAATCCGCAATGTCAGACTTTAATGCTTATAATCCTGAAGAGGATTACATGCCTCAGCTGTACTGGGAAGTTTTTAAAGGCTTTCTGAGAGGCAAAATTATGCCAGTTTTTTGAAAAAAGGGAGGAGACAAAAAATAGATAAGTTTATGGCTCAGATTAAAGTGCTGGATACTCAACAGAAAAAAGACTGCTCTGTTTGCACATTGAGACCCTGAAGTTTGTTAGAAGAGAGCTCAAGTCTCTAAAGGTTGATAAAATTGGGAGAGCTTTAAAATATACAAGGCTTCAATTTTATGAATCTGGGGAATGATCTGGGGCATTCTTGGCCAGAGCAGTGAGGAGGAGGGCTAATCAAGCTCATATCTATCAAATTAGAAGGCCGAATGGGGGAGTAACTTCAGATCCCAGGGAGATAAAAGACACTTTTGTTCACTTTTTTTACTGAGCTTTATAAGGCATTTGATGTGCCCAGTTCTGTGGCCATAGGTGATTTTCATTGTGGTTTAAATTTGCCTAAAATACAGCAGAGTGACGTGGATGTATTGTTGGCTCCTATATCATTGTTAGAAATTCAATCTGCGATTAAGGCTCTCCCTGGTGGTAAGTGCCCAGGCCCTGACAGTTATGCTATTGATTTTCTCAAAACATTTACGCCATTTCTCCTCCCATTTTTTAATGCAGCAGGTTTGAGGAGTGGACCACTAGGGGAAATGGCGGATACTACAATAACTTTGATTTATAAATAAAGGAAAGATGTGTCAGAGTGTGGGCCTCACTGGCCGATATCTCTATTAAATTCTGATATTAAAATATTGGCTAAAGTACCACAGATGAGGATGGAGCAGGTCCTTTCTGACTTGATACACATGGACCAAACTGGTTTTGTTAATGATAGGGTGTCCATATCCAGCACGGCGATTGTTTAATATTATCTCCATGGCCTGTAGAAAGGGTATTTCTGGTGTAATATTTTCCCTAGATGCAGAAAAGGCTTTTGATAGGCTGTCCTGAGCATTTTTATTTGAAGTTCTGACTCAGGCTGGTATCCCAGAGAGGTTTGTTTTTGTGTATGAGCCATGTACGAAAGGCCTAGGGTGAGGCTTTTGGTTAATGGGGTGCTGTCTTCCTTTATCGCTATTACTTGGGGAACTAGACAGGGATGCCCGCTTCCACCCTTGCTTTTTGACTTGGCCATTGAGCCTATAGCGGCAGCAGTGAGGCAGCACTCAGATATCCATTGAATAAAGGTGGCGGGGTGGAGCATAAGGTATCCCTTTATGCTGATGATGTTTTTGATTCATGTGTCTGTTCTGCAGCACACGGGCCCAGAACTCCTTGATTTACTGCCCTTTTATGGCTCCCTGTCAGGGTATAAGACTAACAGATAAATCACGGCTTTTACCTTTGGGTTTTTGGGTGACTCTGCCAGATTGTCTTTTAATTTTTCACCAAGTATGGGATGTTTTTAAGTATCTGGGTATTTGTTCCTAATTCATTTAAAGTATACTGCAAATTGTAATGTTAATTGGTAAAATTAAGCAAGATATGCTGGAATATCTTATTGACTCCTGGGCAGGCTGAATTAGTCTGTTAAAAATGAATCTTTTACCCAAACTGTTATATAGATTTAGGCATGTTCCCTGTCTTTTTCCGGTGCAGGTTTTTGCTGAGCTGTGCAATTCTATTAAATTTATATAGCATGGGTGTCCAGCTAGAATCAGGATTAGTTAGTTATGGCTGCCCAAATGGCAGGGGGAATGGCATTACCTAATCTTCATATTTACTACTGGGCTGCTTGACTGGTATATCTGAAAGTGTGGTTTGGAATTATCCCGCACACTTGGGTGGCCTTGGAGCGTGAATAGGCAGACTTGGCTAATTTAGCTGTTTTATTGTTCTAACCTCCAGAATCAGTGCACATTAATAGGGCTTGTAGAGCTAACACAGTGTTGGCTCATACATTGCAAGTTTGGAGGCAGGTGAATAAATCTCTGGGTAAGGAAAGTGGGCCTTTTTTCTCTGTTTTCCAAATTTATGCTAATCCCGATATCTCTGGTCATATTTTTGTACCAGACAAGGGGTTGCTATGTGCTGCTCAGTTGTGAGATGAGACTGGTTCTCTAGATTTTAGTGAGCTTCAGAATGATTATGAGCTTGATCAATGCTTGCGAGCTTGTTATTTTAAAGTGAGGAAGGTTCTAGAAATCCGTTAGACTTGGCATAGCCTGTTCATCCCCTGAATGATTGTTATTATTCGTGATGGTTGTGGGTGGATCCTTGGGCCGGTGGCAGATGACCACACCATGGGGGAAGATCCCGAGAGGGACCACCGGTCAGGCTCAAAATTGGGAGGCACACACACACACAAGTTCTTTTATTAAACAGTTTTTGAGAACCACCAGAGGTGGCAGTAGTGAGCTTGAAGAGCCCGGCTGGGCTGTAGTCCCTCAGGCACTGGAACAGCGATCCCAGAAAGGCTGAGCTGTAGAGAAACTGAGATAGTGAGTAGGCAGAGTATGCAGAGTTCAGGAACAGAACCTTGATGATAACACACACTATAGTCTCTTAGAAGAGCCCAGAAGTAGGCCCTCGAGGAGCGAGTACCTGGTTCCAGGGAAAGAGAGAGATGGTAACTCACTGGTGTTGTAGGCAGCGGTGACTTCCTGGCAGAAGTTGTTTTCAGTAGCAGGTCCAGGAACATGGGCCCTTGAGGAGCGAGTACCGGTTCCAGACTGCGACCTGAAAAGTAAGAGAGCGAGGCCCCCGAGGAGCGGGTACCCCTGGTAAAGTCCGAGGAGGCAGAGTAGCAAGGTATGTGGGAAGTTCCTGATCCTGGCTCATTTCTGAGAGGCTCCAGCTAAGCTTGGGCCTCAGCTTATTGCAGGTCAATGGGGAGGTTGTCAGAGGGACCCAGAGAGGCCCCAGGAGACCCTCAGGACCTAAGGAAGTGGTGGCAGGGAAGCCCCATTTCATTAAAACAAAATGAAAAATGATTTTTAAAAACAAAGAAACCAAAGAAAATAAAAATATTTTTGCTTCACATCCCGAAGGGACATTGTTATGTTCTCATTTTCTATTTCTTTCTGAATAATTCCTAATTTTTTATATGCTTTTATGAGCACTGAGCTGAGAATATAAATGCCTCCAAATTCATTTTCCTGGAATTTACTGTGCACTAGAGATGTGAATCGTTTTCCATATCGTCTTAACGATAGAAATCGTGTGGCAGGAGAAGAAAATCGTGTTTGGCACGATTATTTTGTTGAAAAATCGTTAAAAATCGTTTTTTCCGATTAGTGCGCACTAACTCGAGTTAGTGCGCACTAACTCCCCGTTAGTGCGCACTAACTCGATTTAGTGCGCACTAACTCAAAATGATACAAATAGACACTTTCCAGGTCACTGAAGGTCAGTTAGGAATGAATATGTGTTCCTATTGGCTGGCAGCCCTCTTATCTATTGATGTTACCAAGGTTACCACTGAGGTGATGGTTGGGGGGATGGGAAATGGAACTGGAAACTCATGAACACCAACAGAAAATGAAACAAAGTGTTCACACTTCCCAGGTCAGTAAAGGTCACTTAGGAATGAATATGTATTCCTATTGGCTGGCTGTGCTCTTATCTATTGATGTTACCAAGGTTACCACTGAGGTAATGGTTGGGGGGATGTGAAATGGAAACAGTTGGAAGCTTGACAAAAAAAGTAATGTGATGATCAGCACTCACGTGACTAGAACTTCTTTGTTTATTATTTTTGTTAGCAGACACGTGCATGTTGAATTTGCCAATCACTGTGCATTTTAGAAAGGTGGTCCTGGCTGGAACTGTACACAGTTCAAATATATGTAATTGATTGTTGGTAAGTGTATTTTTTAAGTAGCCACACTGGCACAAGTATGTTTACTTTTCCTCCTACTTAACTCACTAGCTCAGCTTTGTAAGAAGGGCTTCTCTGCTTGAGTGAGGGTCAGGCAGCTCCCCCCTGTCTGTGAAGCCAGCCTCTCACTAGTAATGCAGGGAGGGAGCTGTCTCAGACTTCACCATCCTCCCCCCCCCCCTCACCCACACACCATTCACTAGCTGGGACATGGGGGAAGTCAGGAGTGAGGGTCAGGCAGCTCCCCCCTGTCTGTGAAGCCAGCCTCTCACTAGTAATGCAGGGAGGGAGCTGTCTCAGACTTCACCATCCTCCTCCCCCCCCCCTCACCCACACACCATTCACTAGCTGGGACATGGGGGAAGTCAGGAGTGAGGGTCAGGCAGCTCCCCCCTGTCTGTGAAGCCAGCCTCTCACTAGTAATGCAGGGAGGGAGCTGTCTCAGACTTCACCATCCTCCCCCCCCCCCCCCTCACCCACACACCATTCACTAGCTGGGACATGGGGGAAGTCAGGAGTGAGGGTCAGGCAGCTCCCCCCTGTCTGTGAAGCCAGCCTCTCACTAGTAATGCAGGGAGGGAGCTGTCTCAGACTGGTATCAGGGTTAGGGCACTGTGTGCAGGAAGATCACAACACTCCTGGTATTAATAGGGATAGGGCACTGTAAGAGATGACTGTAGTAGATTGAATAAAGATCTGATGTTTCTGCTCTCCTCACACCAAACAAAAACAACACACAAGCAGAGAAGCCCTTCTTACAAAGCTGAGCTAGTGAGTTAAGTAGGAGGAAAAGTAAACATACTTGTGCCAGTGTGGCTACTTAAAAAATACACTTACCAACAATCAATTACATATATTTGAACTGTGTACAGTTCCAGCCAGGACCACCTTTCTAAAATGCACAGTGATTGGCAAATTCAACATGCACTAGCATTTCAGGTGCCTGCTAACAAAAATAATAAACAAACAAGTTCTAGTCACGTGAGTGCTGATCATTACATTACTTTTTTTGTCAAGCTTCCAACTGTTTCCATTTCACATCCCCCCAACCATTACCTCAGTGTTAGCCTTGGTAACATCAATAGATAAGAGCACAGCCAGCCAATAGGAATACATACATACATATTCATTCCTAAGTGACCTTTACTCACCTGGGAAGTGTGAACACTTTGTTTCATTTTCTGTTGGTGTTCGTTAGTTTCCAGTTCCATTTCCCATCCCCCCAACCATCACCTCAGTGGTAACCTTGGTAACATCAATAGATAAGAGGGCAGCCAGCCAATAGGAACACATATTCATTCCTAACTGACCTTCAGTGACCTGGAAAGTGTTTATTTGTATCATTTTCAGTTAGTGCGCACTAAATCGAGTTAGTGCGCACTAACGGGGAGTTAGTGCGCACTAACACGATTTAACGATTTTTAACGATAAATCGTTAGAATTTCTATTGTATCGTGTTCTATAACGATTTAAGATGATATTAACATTATCGGACGATAATTTTAATCGTTGAAAAACGATTCACATCCCTACTGTGCACATATGTATAGTTAGGATTATATTTCCCTGCGTGCATCACATTGCACTTGTCCATTTAGATGCCAAGCTCCCCAGTCTGGCAAGGTCCTCCAGTAATTTGTCTATAAATTTAATCCATCTTATTCATTGCTTCTTTTTCCAGATCATTTATGTAAATGTTAAACATTGATTTTCCCCAATTCAACTCCCTGGTACACTCCACGTCTCTCCATTGGGAAAACTGACCATTTAATCCCATTCTTTGTTTCCTAGCCTGTAACCTGTTGAAAGTAGGTTATTTTTTTTATATTTTCTCATGGAGCACTTTGGCGGTATGCACGTAGTAAATTTAAATAAATAAATAATAACCAGCTATCAATCCATGACAGGACCTCCTCCTATCCCATGAATTTTTAATTTCCTGAGGAGTCTCTCAATGACACTCAACCATCTCAGGTGTGACCACCTCATCTCAGCTATCTATAATTAAACCCATCCTTGTCCCATGATATCATACTTATAAGAAACCACTGTCAGTCCATTATTCGAAAGAAGATATTTATTGGATGGATATGGCCGCAGCATAGGTCATAGCATACAATTATTAAATTACAAATCAATTACTAACATACATCATTACTAAAATATTCTCAATCCCAAGGGGTGACCACACCCTCACCTGCTGAATTTCAATTCGTTAAATGCTCCATAGGATCCTGCTACTGCAATGTAGTACCATTGTGGATGCTGGGCTGTTGAAGCCATGCTCCAGTTTCACAAGGGCTCTAAAGTATCATGCTATAGCAATGTAGTGCTGTTGGGGGCCACAGGGTCATCGAAGCCTTGCTCCTCAGGTTATCCTACATAAATCCTGATTACCGACAAAGTTCTCAGCAGTGTGCTGAAATCCTGTCATTCCTTAAGCATACCAACACAATTTTGGGTGATGCACAGGCCAATCCCAGCCGTTGAAGCCGAAGACAGTCAACTCATCTTGCTGTCACCCACCAATGCAACATAGGAGCAGGAATACCATGTTACTGGTATTCTCTAAACCAACACTGTAACAACAGACTTGAGATTGATGTTCAATTCTAGGTAGGACCGATGGTAACTAACTCTTAAAGTCACAGAGAATACCAAAGTGTCCAAATAGTTATTTCCTTCATCAAGAACCTAAGAACTGAATAAAATGGCTGCTGAGGTTTTCTTTTTCATAAGGCATTTGAGTTTTAGAATCGCTAATACAGTTATCTATCACATCAGCCTTTTTGATTGACAGTCTAGGCCTTTAAAAATGGCGCTAAAATGGTAGTCTTTCCGCTGATACCGGAAATGCACGCCGCCAAGCCATTATGTTGCAAGTGAAATATTGAATGCAGGAAAGTAAGTTTGTTCCGGGCTTGTTCTAGGTTTTGACGTTTTCCTAACATCTTGAATGATTGTAAATGAAGTGTTATTTTTACATATATAATATCTGAACCTGTTTATATTTCAGTCAATGAGCCCTTGAAAAAGGATTGTTTCCAAATCTAAAACATGGCTCCGTGTCGGGCAGCTTTACCGTGCTATGTGAACAAAGTGGCTTCTCCATATAAAGCTAAGTAATAGCATTGACAAGATTCGGTATTATGACTTATAAAGAGCAAATTACAGGTGGCATTCACATGAGAAGTTCTGCAAGTTAAAAATACAACAAAAATAAGACACCAATATTGACCAATGATTAAATATAAGGTGGAGTGTTAAAATGAAACTATGCTATACGATGAAGCCTATTATGAAGGTCAATGAAGCTTAGTATATATATTCACTTCTTAGGTTCTTGGTAAAGGAAATAACTATTTGGACATTTTGGTATTCTCTGTGACTGGTATTCTCTAGCCAGCCATTTTTCAAGAATTGCACATGCCGTGCACTCTGGGTCATGGTCAAATCCCACCACAAGCCCATGGTAGTGACTCCTCACTTGCCATGTGCCCTCACCAATCCAGCTGCCGCCATATCTTACAACCAGTGAAGCCACCTAGAGCTTTAACAATTCTTAATGCTCTTGTTCAATATCTTACCCAAAATGCCTACTGCTTCGTAGATAACACCATCTCTCCAGCAATCCACAGGAGGATACTGCATATTGTCACCCACATCATTATCTTACAACCCACTGATGCTGCATAGAGCTCTATCAACTTTTGTTATGCAATATCTTACCTGAAATAACTCTACCAACTCTTGATGCTCTTATGCCATATCTTATCTGAAATGCAAACTGCTCCAGCGATAGCACCATCCTTCTATATATTCACCAGAGTATACCGCATATTGTCACCAATGTATGTGATTGCCTCCATTCTGTAATGTGCTGAATATCACCATTTTGCCAGTTGAGTATTTCATCCTGACACCTATGGGTTTTTTTTTTTATGGTGGATGTGCTGTATGCAGTAATAATCGAATGGGAATATGGCAGTCCTGAATCACTCCAACCACCGGGGTCCACTAAGCTCATTTCTATAGCGTAGGTGAATAGCACTAAATTGCCTAGTGCTTGTTCAAGAGACCTTGCATAAGAAATGTAAACTAACTTAAACAAAGTAGTTAAACGTTTATGAAATAGCCTACACTGGTATGAACATATGTGCTCAATTGAAGCATCTGCAGACCTTGCAGTAAGGAGATAAATACTATTATACAAGGGAGCATTGGAAATGCCATGAAGATTTACAGTTATATCAGAAAGCTCAGGGAGATTATGTGCTTATCATATTATGTGGTAGACTTTAGGTGACTTTTAATGCATATCTATATTGCAGACTAGAACAAGGGTGTGCACAATTCACACTTCCTTTCACCTGCCAGAAGACGGTGATTGACCACAAGATAGCACCGATGCTCCACTCACTCTGATTACTCCTAAATGTAAACTAAGAACTACCATGTCTGACACACAAGATCGTTAGCTGTAAAGCATGCTCATGGAAGAGACAGAAAAGAACTGGTGTAAAAAGAGCTGCTACTACCATTAGAGACTGTCTGAGAACACGTATAACAACTCTGACTAATTGTAATTAGTACTATGCTGAACTCATATTGCCTAATAGTGCAACTATATGCAGAAATATTCCCTGAGATAGAACGATATGGGGTAACTCAAGTATGACCTGCCGGAGATGCTGACAAGCGAGTGTTGGGGCATACCCCCCGAACTGTATGACGATTAGTCCGATATTGATTCTACATTAACTTTGGAAACTAAGACAATAAACAATTATTCAAGAAATGCAGATGGTTTGTCCTGGAAATGTATTTGCAGTGGAGTGGGATTTTGCAGTCCTGTGGTGATAATTAGGATCAACACAGGAAAATATGGAGCCACCAACTGAGGCAAGCGCGTTGATGATTGCGTGAAATTATTAAAGCTGTATTAGACAACTCAAAGGGAAGCATCACTGTCACTTCACCCACTTTATTAAAAGTGCAACCTACTTTGCGCCCCAAATACCAGAAAAGTATAGCCAATCCTACCTGGAATTGCCACACCAGAATAATAACAGGAGAATGCAGTTGATGACCAGGTAGGCTGCTACCATTCGAGTTACCCCAGTTGATGAGTTGAGGCATAAGGCAGAGCAATGTCAAGTGTGACTGCTGCTGGTTGTGTCTCTGGGGGGGTTAAAGTGACCTGCTAACAAGAATTGCATTCAGTGATGTGGAAACCACGGCTTATCAGGGCTATCAGATGAGCCCAGTACCATATCTGAGCAAGTTACTTACTACCTTTCTGTGACCTACTGGATAAGACAGAGCTGCAGACAACCTCCGCTATCGTAACGGCAAGGCTGCCACAGGCAAAGGATGATTTTGTATTTTAAAAGACAAGAGCATAAATACTCGCCTGAATCATTCCTAGTGCCAGATGCAAGTTATGCATGTAGCCAAGGATGTGTAGGACAAAACGATGTCATGCAGTAAAATGCAAATGTCTGGGTGGCATAGAATGACCTGATATGGAAAGAGAAAGGATGGCACAGAAAATGATATCCGGCAAAAACGTGCAGTGGGATCCTCAGCAGTGTCCGACCCAGATGTCCAATAGTGATTGCTGCCATGTGAAATGAAGACAAATTTGCTTTCGCTGTTCTCTGCTGCCAGTAGACATGCTATTTAAATACCGAGGAGAGTATATATTAACTGGAGAAATTACCACCATATGCAAAACAAAAATGGCTCAAAACTAACAGATAATAAGCAGGTCATGGATTCACTATAAAATAGGAAGAGAAGTGAAAGTGCCTGCCTGCCAGTGCTACATTTTTGATAATAAAACTTGGAATATGAATGTATGGGACTGTGTAGCTACGGATCTTACTAGTTTATGCTGTCACTACGTAACTTCCCTGTACGGAAAGATTATGGGAGTAGCCGATGCCATCCATGACAGCATGGGGTAATTAGCACAGAGTAGCAGCTATTCCCCCTGAGAGAAAGCCTGGTAATAATCTGCAGAGTGGCGGCCATCATCCCCCATGGAAGGCCTGCAGAGAAGCAGCTACTACCCTCATCAGGAGGCACGGGGTAACCCGCATAGAGCGGCACATACTCCCTTGGAAAGAAAGCATGCTGGCGAGTTGCACCGCTTGGCAGTTACTAGTCTGCCTGGAAACTGAGCTGCATATCAAATTTTCATAAGAATTAAATCACACAAACCTGTATGCAAGGGGCCCTGAAGGGCCTTGCTCATAGCCCTTACTTTGCATCCTGGTACAGGGCAGTCATGCCCAGGAGTGAGTGATGCACAGGACCAAATGTCCCCTTCCACCCCCAATCCAGAACCTTCCTTATCTCTCTCCCTTGAAGATAACACTGCTCTTGGAAGGGCTCTGACATGAAGTGCTGAGCGCATTGTATGTGCTATCCCCGGAGTGGGCCTAGCTATCCATGCCCTGCCAGAGTCCCATTAATTACTATGCATCGGGCTCATGCAGGAGCTGAGAAAGGAAGCAATTGGTAAGAACGCCTGTTCTCAGGAAGGAGCATCGGTGCATTTAAGAACAGTGGAATATTTTTAAAAGGCTCATCGAATAAACCGCACGGATTGTTAGTGGCTACCCATAAGCATTCTGAGCAGCCTGGGTGGAATTTTAATATAATGCAGGCACCAATGCATGTGGGTCTTTACCTATCACCCGCAGGGCCTGCTGACACATCGGGCACTCAGTTTCCTTGCCAGACGAAGCCGATGTAGGCAGGTGAACCTAAGGCATGAAGGAGAGTGGAGAAAATTATGTACAATTCCCCATGTGGCTCTCATTACTGATTGGAACTAACCCACATAATCCACAGGTGAAGACTGCACTACACCCAAGATTCTGCGATGACCATACTGATCCCTGTGCCAAGTAACTGGCCGACGTATGCCATCGCTTGATATAGCTGATAGGCAAATCTTCTGTTTGCTAAGGAATATGAGAAGTTACCAAAGCTGGGTCAAGCCAGGTTCAACAAGTCAAACATCCTGTCTCCCATCAGAGGCCAATCCCGCCACAAGCACCTGGCCAAACATTAACTGGGTCTCATGCTGCTACTGCTGGTAACAGCTCCTTGCACAAGCAAAGACAGACCCAGTAAATGGCGATGATTACCACTATTTATTGATATGGCTGCTATGGAGGGGAGAAGAGGGTGCATGCATTAAGACCACTCCCAACTGAGACATCTGACCACAGTAATTTAGCTACTGACCCCCTCGTAAGTTGTCTCATAGCCACACCTCAGAGAGACTGTAAGGACACCAGATCCTCACCAGTATACAACCCCAATTCTCCCAACCACTGCCTAAACTCACCCCCAGCCAGGAGGAGCACACTGCAGGAACCAACCAGCTGCGCCACCAGGAGAAACCTGCATTTGCTTCTTGCCTTCAGCACTGGACCATCACACAACACCGCCAGCAGCGCATGCCACTCCAGAGATGCCAACCCTCAACAGGCACTCTCTCCGCTGCCGCCCGCCAACAAATTTTTTTTTTTAAATTATTAAATAGGTGCCTTGCTTGACTGGAGGGGTAAAACTAACCAATGCACTCCTCTTAACTCACCGCTGACCCAACTGACACTGCCCAAAGCTACTCAAGGTCCCATGCGGCGAAGGCTTGAATCCCTCCACCACAAACTGAAGAAGATTAGGCCTGCGACCTGTGCTGGAACGGTGACTGCTGCCCTTCTCGCCTTTTGGCCATCACTCAAGATGGCCGCAGTACTGCTTCCTGATCCAAACTCACATGGAGAAATTTAGTCTTCGACCTGGGCAGGATCATGCAAGGACTCAAGAAGATAGCCGGGACTGAATGTGGTGCCACCACTGCAACCCATCTGTCATAAAATCCCACGGATTTAATCCTGGCTCACCAACCCCTTTCAGGACCCCTCACATTCCCAAGCTGCTCGGCCCTTATGCCACCCATTCTCCCGCAGCCGATAGACAAAATGCAAATAACCCTCTACACCCCTGCTTCGGGGGAGTGGTGCTGGGCTGGCCACATCACCTACACCCATTGTATTCCACTTGACATCGGGGGCACTGCCCACACTTGGCTGCCACAACCACAAAAAGAAATGTGCACTCTCCAACTGCTCGGTGGAACACAACCGCCAGAGAGGCCTGCGACTGGTCCGCAACTGGCCCGCCACGGTACGTCCGGACAGCAAAACTGCAGACCGCTCCATCTCCCTTTCTCTTTTAAATCTCTCACCTGCCAAAGGCAAAGCGACATAGGGGGAACCAAGGTGGCAGGACGCCCCACTCTCCCCAAGTGCATCTACCACCCAGTCGCCTCTATGGATCATGTGCAGGTCTGGGAAGGGGGCAGTCCTCCCACTGCAGCTGTGGACACAGCCCACAAACAGCAGGCAAAAGCAGGGACGGACGGAGCCAAAAATGCCACTCATAGGTCCCGGCCACATCCCGGCGCGGGGAAAAGGAAAACAGGCAGAGCACCACCAGCACAGGCCCGCCTCATGCTCATTGCCAGAGAAGAAAAGGGCCTGGTGCCAAGGGCCTTTTGGCTGGGGGCGGGCTGGCTCATCTTTAAATCCTGTTTGCTGGCCCAACCCTCCAGCCCCTGCCCCTCCTTTGCTCCGGAGGTGGCGCACCTCGTCTGTTGTGGCCTCCCTGCCCCTAGCTGGGGGTGGGCTGGCCCCTTTATCAAAAGTCTTCTGAATATCCAGTTATACTATCTCATGCAACTCGTGCAAGGTTCAATTCATTTTACAGATGAACTGAAAAATTCATCTCTGTGAGAACAGTTCCCCATCCATATAGCAGGTAATTCAGTTTGCTCCACTAGTGCTATTTTGCTTGTGCTTATTTTTCCAGATAATGAAGAATATAACTGGATTCCTTGCAGGCTGTGCTGTTGATGACATTTTTGGATAATTCTTATATTGCCCTAGCTGAAGTTATCACCTTCTGAAAAAGATCCAGATCATTCTATCGGTAGTACTAAGAGAGAAACCGTATAATTCAGTAAAGTAAAAAAATGAGGGTTAAATGAACTATTTTTTGTTCATAATATTAGTCTGTTTCTTTTTTAATTATGTTTTATCTCAAGGTCATCAAACTACTGAAGTTCACTTTTAATCTATAATTGATTTTCTCAAATGCCTCATCTTGCTGTATCTAATCTAGTCAATTACATCCCACTGAGCACAGCAGGCATGTTAAATCTGTGATGTCCTTGTTGAGATGCATTTTCATCTCTGTGTATCATAGTGGTTTAAATTTCTACAGAGATTAGTTTGAAACCATAGCGGATCCTAGCAATTTTTAGTGCTACAGGCTGAGTAGTGATGAGGAGAATTTACCTGCGTACATAGAAGAAAGAAATTACTCTTCTCCTTACATCCCACATTCAATAAAACAGATATTGACTAAATTGTCATCATGCAGTGAAAAATTACGCCTTGAAATGACAGCATGTGCTCTAGGGCACAATGATGCCCTTAGTCTTCAGTTTTGAGAATTATAATCCTCTGTCTTGCTGTTGGCCCCATAATTTTAAAACATAACCTTCCTTCTGGTCAATATAAGTTACATTTTCAAAAGAGATTTATAAAGGCAAATAAATATTTTTGTCAGTGTTTATTAGCTGTCTGAAAATTGCCTTCTATCAATGTGGCAAAACGTTTGTGCATTGTTCCATAACGTGCATACGTTTATCAGCTTTGCGAGGAGGCATTCCAAGAGCATTTTTAGGCTGGAGGAGGAAAAGTATATATGTGATTGCATGCTCAACCTTTCACACTTACAAGTCGATTTTAAAAGGTACAGGTGCACAAATACCGAGGTTTAAGCATGTGGCCAGTCCCTGCATGCACTGAGCGCATTTTAGAAAGGGCCCAACCACGCGCGTAACTCCCAATACGATCAGAAATGCTGGGCCTGAAGAAAGGGGCGGGCCAGGGGGTGGGGTCTGGGTGGGGAGGGTTGGGGGCGTGGTGGGGTGGGGTGTGGGCCAGACAGCTCAATTAAACGCTGTCGCAGGGAAGCACGTGCCAGCAGGAGCAGTAAGTATAAAAACAAAAAAATTGTGGATAGCTAGGGTAGGTATAGGGGTCGGGGAGGAGAGGGGAAGAGGGAGAAAGGATAGGGTTAGGGAAGTTCCCTCCCAGTCCTTTCCTTTCTTGCCTCGGGTATTTAAGGCAAGGTCTGCTCCATGAATGGTCAGCCAAAGCAGGGGTCAAGTTCCAGAGGTCAGACTTGGTCAAGGAGGCAAGCAAGATCAGAATTCGGGCAGCGATCAGTGTGATCAAGGAGGCAGGCAAAGGTCAGAATCTGGGCAGTGATCAGCATGGTCAAGGAGGCAGGCAAAGGTCAGAACCAGAGAGTCATTCCAAGAGGTACTACCTGAGGGAACACAGGAACAGACAGACGCTGGAACACGAGGACGTTGGAACACGAGGACACTGGGTCACAACTGGAACAAGACTGGAACAAGACTAGAACGAGAATGGAACAAGACTGGAACAAGGCAGCAATGAGACACGGAGGTAAACTAGTACACACACGGTGTCGACCCGATTGCCAAGGCAAGGAAGTGCAAGCAGGCACTTCCTTTAATAGAACGTTCAATCAGGGCATGCCGCGGAGCTTGGACCCGCTCCTGGCCCTATAAGGGACCAGGCGGTCCGCGCACGCGCCTGCCCTGGGCGGGGCCAATGCCACGGAGGACGCCGAGCCCTGCCGTGAGGTCTGGTGCGCTGAGGAAGGCCTGGCGACCGCTGCCATGGGACGTGATGCCTGGAGGAGCTTGCAGCTGCTGCCAGGGAGGCTGAGCCAGGACCTGCAGTGGAGTTGGAAAGGTGAGCAGGCCCGGGCGTGGGCCGAGCATGGACGGGGCGCGCAACACTATGGATCCCACAAATAGGTGATTCTCCCTCAGACTTCAATGAAGATTCACCAATTCAAAGATTCCATTATGGGTTATTTTAAAGTTCAATTTGATTTTACAAAACCATGAACTAATCAAACAAATTTACCTTTTATTTATTTATTTGTTTTTGCAAAAGTGAGTATACCTTTGTAATAGAGTATTAGAAATGGAAGTATTGCACTACTTTTGTCAATGTTAGAAGCAAGCTGGATTCAACAGAGGTTTAGACAAATTTCTGGAGGACAAGTCCATTAACAGTTATTAGCTAGGCAGACTTGGGAATTGACATCTTGTACTCTTTTACAACAGGAAATGAAACCCCTTTAGGATCTTCTGGGTACTTGCAAGAGAGCAAAAATGGCCACTGTGAGAAAGAGGATGCTGGACTCGATAGAACATTGGTATTTCTTATATACTTGGCTCATATGAAGAAAACACTAGGAATAGTACTGTAGTGTCCATACAAAAAAAGACATCAATTTTCTCTCTACCAAAATTATTTTCACATCTTCTTAAAGATGGCTGCATATTAAGGAAACATGCAAGAGGCCTTTTCATACTGGAAATATATAAATTTGTGAGTCTCCTATGCTTTATTTCAACATTGATAGTCTACCTAATTACATCAATAAATAGATGAGAAAAAAATATTCAAGTTCTGAACATTTTCTTTTAAAGGCCAGGCCCAGCAGAACTGGATGGGCCTAAGACTATGGCTTGCCCAGCCACAGAACCCACTCAGAATTGGTGAGGTTTTGCTGTGCAGGTAGGCCTACACTTTGGCCAGACCTGTTCCTTACAACTAGGTGTGTGTGTTTGTGGGGGGGGGGGGGGGGGGGGGGTGTCAATTATCAGGCTGTCTGTTTGCTTTAAGGCTAAAGGGGGAGTATTCAAGCAGCGACAGGCAGCTTGAATAGCGACTGGCAGCTCCTTCAGACTGGCATGGTGAGCCTGGGGACATGATGATGGTGGTGGTGTGTGTGTTTTTTGAGGAGGTAGGGGCGGGCCAGCTACCTATGAAACTGCTGAAGCCAGTCACTGACTGCTCTGCCAGTGTTTTCACTCTCCATTGACCAGTTTGAGCTTTTTCTCTTCAGGTTGACACACACACAAAAATTAATTTTTAAACATTAAGGAACCTGTTGGCTTTATGCCACTTTGCCAGGGTTTGGGGTTCCTGGTAGTGCTACCTTTGCAGCAGCACCCATCTTTTGAGGTACTTTACAAAAATAAAAAGCAAAATATAAATACAAATATTTATAGCAGCGTAAACTAAGCTTTCGTAAGTAGTTCATAGGTCACTCAGTAGATGTTTACTCAGCTACAGTAGAATGATATATATATTCACACATTTAGGGGTAGGATTTATAAAGTTGCGCATGGGCGTCCATGTGCGCGTGCTACCCGGCGCATGCACATGGATGCCCGATTTTATAACATGCGCGCGCAGGTGCACGCATGTTATAAAACCGGGGGTCGGTGCGCGCAAGGGGGTACACAGTTGTGCAACCTGCACGCTCCGATGCCCGCGGCCTTCCCCAGTTCCCTCCCAGGCCACTCCGATTTCAGAACGGCCTAGGAGGGAACTTCCCAACCCCCTACCCTAACCTCCCTTCCCCTTCCCCATCCTAATCCCCCACCAAAATTATTTAACCTGCTGCACCTGCCTAGGGGCAGGGGCAGGCACAGGTTACTCGCAACGGCACCCGGCTGGCACGCGATCTCCGACACAGCGGCAAATGTTTACTGTGCCGGAGGCCTCTGGCCCCGCCCCTCCCACCCCTTTCCCGAAGCCCCAGGACTTAGACACGTCCCGGGGCTTTACACGCATAGCCGAGCCTTTGTAAACTAGGCCCGGCGCGCGTAACCCCCAACTACGCATGTAAATCTTATGGTTTTACGCCTGTAGGGCTTTTTAAATCTACCCCATAGTGTTGAAAGAAACATGATACCAAAATTAAAAGAGAAACAGTTATCTGATCTTCCATGGAAAAGCAAAGATTTAGGACAAGAAAAGAGACTACATTTCCTAGGTAACTTAGAGGTAAGAGAGGGAACACTAAGGGTTTCTGGGATTATAGGGTCCCTGGGAGTGAATGTCCTGAGAGTAGGGAAGGCGAGGCTTCCAATGCACATTAGACTCCTCAGGTGCTACAATTTAAGGAGTAATGGTCAAAGGTTCTCTGAGGCAGGGAACCAAGCATAGAATCCATGGAGACTGAAGCCACAGAGGTTGTAGAGATACTCCAGAAGAAAATGGCCAGAAAGAAGGAGCCTATGGAGACTGGAGGAGACTTTTGTGCTGAGGAGACTAAAAGAGACCAGCTTCAGGTAAAAGTATTTTTCTCAAAATGTGTTGAAAGAGGGGTTTTTCCCAGTTCAGTTTTCAGTCTTAAGGAGCAGTGGGAGGAGTAGCCACTGTTTCTGTTGCAGTTACAGTGGATGGTTTTCCCAATGTTGTGTTTTACTCTTTACAGGGAAATGTCAGCTGCATTTTGATGACTTTACAGAGCTTGGTGTTTAATAAGTGCTATAAGTTTGACTAAAATTATTCTAGGATTGGCCTAAGCAGCCATGAGTGGGGTTATTGGATTAATCCTGTTCTCTAATTTTGTTGAATTGGAGATCTCTAGCCTGAAGCTTTAGGCAATGAAATTAAAGTAGCACACATACACAATTCTGGCCAGAAACATTACCAATGATACCTTCACTGTGTGAAGTCACTTTTAGTAGTTGAGATAATCTAAAGTCTGGAAAATAATGCTATAAAAATAAAGGAAAGAGTTTTATTGCACTTAACTGAAGATTTGTTCTGCTAGTTTCAGGAGAAGTGATAGGCTTTGATAGAAAAAAATAAGATTTTTTTTTTTTTTTTTTAGAAAAGAAGCATATTCTAATCTTGGGGAAATTGAGAAAATAATAGATAAAGTGCTTATACGATACAGTGCCTGAACACGGTCTGCTTTGAAGTGTCTCACTGTAAAGACCGGCTAGAAAGGAAAGGAAAATATTAGATAATTATAGTCCATTAAAGATGCTTTGAAGAAAAAGTGTGATTTCTTACCAAAGTTTAAGAAACTTTACTTGGAGCTCCTAAGTAGTTACAATTTTAGAAGTTTAAGTTTAAAAAAAAAATATTGTTGCTTAGAATAAGCACAGCGCTTACCTGTGAAAAACTCTTGGAATGTTAAGCTTGCTCATTACACCATAACATCTCTTCTGCCAGTGACATCCTTAGCAAAAAAAAAGAAGAGAAAATAAGTACAATTTCCAGCAGCTTAATTTACATTTCTTTATAATATCTACATTTTGCTCTACTCTCCATCTCTTTCTCCAAGAGAACCTTTTATCAGGTGGGTTAAAATAACCAACTGTGAACTTCATAGGGGAATGGGTAAATATTTAAACACAATGGAGCAACATCTGAGATCTCCATAGCACACCCTGACGACATCTATACTTAGCATCTGTTGCCACAGCTGGAGGAAAGGTCCAACTCCTACCGCTACAACTATTTATCATTTCGAAAGCACTACTAGACATACAGTGCTATGCAGGTAGTCCGCGCTTCATAGCACTTACAACCTAGTCAAGACAAAAAAAAGGCTCAATGAATAATGATTTACACAATGTTATAAAGGCTACTTTGAAATTACTTACAAAAAAAAATAAAAGCCTTTAAAGTTATCTGGAAGGAAGGAAGATGTGAAGAAATGCAGAATGGCATGCTTGTACTATGGCAGGCGTAAAATGTGTGGTGGAAATGGCAGTGCTAGAAGGTGGTCTAGTGTAGGCCACTAACATCACTTTGTTGAGGTTTTCTGTGGGGAATTATGCAGGGCATCATGTTCCCAAAATGATAAAAAAAGATCTGGATGAAAAAATGTAAAAATAAATTTTAGCTGTTGTTAATGTATCATATGTTACAATGTGAACCGATATGATATCCTGGATGAATGTCGGTATATAAAAATTTTAAATAAATAAATAAATGATAGTAAGGATGGGAAATAAATACCCAAATTGTCTTAATATAAGGAAAACATCTTTTTCTTTATCTATATTTTGTTCTGTAACAAACTTTTTACAATTTTCTCATTTTACTGCAGGCACTTCTGTGGCAATGCACGCTGAGGTAGATTTTAAAAACATACGCTGGATTTTATAAGGTATGCGTGTTGCCGCGCGTATCTTATAAAATCCGGGGTCAGCGCGCGCAAGGGGGTGCACATTTGTGTAACTTGCGCGCGCCGAGCCCTGCGTGCGCTGCCCGTTCCCTCCGAGGCCGCTCCGAAACCCCTGGCCCTATCTAGACCCCCCCCCCACCTTTATTGGAGACGTTACTACTGCCGGCGCGGCAGGCCCCGACACAGGCCGCTGTGTCGGGGCACTCGGCCACGCCCCCGACCACGCCCCGATCCCTAACCACGCCCCCTGGCCACACCCTCGGCCGCTCCTTTTTGCAAGCCCCGGGACTTACGCGCGTCCCGGGGCTTGCGTGCACCGCCAAGCCTATGCAAAATAGGCTCGGCACGCGCAGGGGGGGGGGGGGTTTGGGGTAGGTTTTCGGGGGGTACTCGCGTATCTTACGTGCATACCCCTTTGAAAATCTACCCCACAGTGCGGTCACTCTTATTTTATAAGCAAGTAAAAGTACGCTTACCAGACCTCTAGCTGAGTATCTAAGTTGGGCCCAGCTGGGATTGACCTGATTTGTATGGGACAATGAGGAATGCCTTATGCCTTTTCACAAGTTGGTATTGGGGCGACATTCATAAACGGTTCCCCTCTTTCTTGTCAGACAGGGTGCAACAGGTAACCTGCAAACCCCTCTGTCTCTGATTGGTACCCACTTCATACTGGTGTGCCCCAAGGTCTGGATCTAACAAATTAATATTGCATCCAATCATACACCATCTCCATAGAACCTTTTTTGATCTAGGAGGAAAAAAATTCAGATGCCAAGTCTCTGAGTTAGAAAAACCTCCTTTTTTATATTTTTATGTGATAAAGCCCTACATCAAATATGACTTTAAAAATCATTTTAGCAAAATTGTATTTCACAATATACGTCAAAAAAAACTGGAAGCATTTATATTTACAAAGCTGACATCAAAACTTAGCTAAAAACCTGAGCTTGGAGACAACTTGTTTGTTTCAAAATGCTTCCTCCGTAAACCTGGAAAAGTTTATATCAGTTCAAATCTTGTATCAAAGATGATTCAAAAACAATATTTAGCTTATGAGATGTCTTGAAATTAGTTCAATGTCCTTCATAGGTTCAAAAACTCTCCATAGCTTGTATCAAAGATGAATCAACAAAGAAAATACTTAGCTTAAGAGACAACTTGAAATTAGTTCAATGTTCAAATTCAATCCACTCCAGCTTGGCCAGTGTTTCGCCTAAGACAGCTGTATCAGAGTTAACTTCCAAATGTCTTCATGTAAATTTAACAATATAAAATCACCATGGTGCTTCCTTGATTTCCAAATTTGATTGTATACAGTTTTACTTTGCCTTCAACAAGGCAAGGCAAGCCACTTTTAGGAGTGGCTTGCACAAATAGGCTCTCCTTAAATCTCGACAAAACTAAAATTCTGTTTCTCATCAGGAAGAGTGAGAATTCTCTCTTATTCAATTTTGATTTTTTGACTATTTATCTGCTTGCAAGCTCATAATTTTGGGGTAACTATCGACACTAATCTCAACCTTAAGACTCATACTAAAACTCTTGTACAGAAATTATATTGGAAACTTAGGGCTGGATTTTCTAACTCCATGGAGCTCCCTGGATTTGGTGGTAATGGGGGGTGGGGTGGCGAAGCAGGGGGTGGGCCTGTGAAAGCCAGCAGTGATTGCACCACCACGGTACTACTGCTGACTGCTTTCACACCCAATAGCGCCACCATGAAAGGTGGCGCTATTGGGTGCGCTACTGGCGGCAATAACGTGGCTTACCTTATCACCACCAGCGAAGTCTTCACAGCGTCGGTCCCGACACTGCCCCGAGTCCTCCTCTTCCAGTGCCCGACTCCGCCCCTTTTTAGCTATCGCATGTGAAAAGTCCCTTTTCGTGTGCGATACAGTAGGAAAATGACCCCTTAGAATGCTTTGGAGGTTAAAACCATATTTAAATCAAGCTATCTTTCAGTTGGTAGTGCAATCTTTAATTCTTCCTAACATTGATATTTGCAATTTGTTTCTACTTGTTTTACCTCTTTACACCATAAAAGCTATTCAGGTCATTCAGAATTCTGCTACTAGAATAATTTCAGGAACATTTTGCTTTGATCACATCACCCCAATTCTGAAAGCCCTTCACTGTTGCCTGTTCAAAGATCAATGGGTGAAGAGTTATAAAGAAATGGCTGAAATATTAAACAAATACTTTAGTACAGTGTTTACTAAAGAAGAACCTAGAGAAGAACCATCGCTAGCTGACATGTCTGTGGATGGGGGTAGAGTAGAAGAAACTACGTTTATGGAAGAATAATGTATGGGAAGAGCTAGGAAAACTGAAAGTGGACAAGGCCATGGGGCCAGATGAGGTTCATCCCAGGATACTGAAGGAGCTCAGAGTTGTCCTGGTGAGTCCACTGAAGGACCTGTTCACTAGATCCCTGGAAACTGGAGTGGTGACACAGGATTGGTGAAGAGCAGTGGTGGTCTCACTTCACAAGAGTGGGAGCAGAGAGGAGGCTGGAAATTACAGGCCAGTTAGCCTGACCTCGGTGGTTAGAAAATTAATGGAGAATTTGCTGAAGGAAAGGATAGTGAACTAGCTACAATCTGGTGGGTTGCTTGACCCCAGGCATCATGGATTCTCCAGGAGAAGGTCCTTTTAGACAAATCTGATTGATTTTTTTGATGGGGTGACTAAAGAATTGGATCAGGGAAGAGCACTCGATGTGATTTACTTGGATTTAGTAGAGCTTTTGAATTGGTCCCATATAGAAGACTCATGAACAAATGAGCAGCCTGGGAATGGGTGCCAAGGTAGTAGTGTGGATAGCTAACTGGTTGACTGACAGGAACCTACTCTGAAGAAAGAACGGTGTTAAGTAGAGTGCCACTGGGATCGGTTTTGGTCCTGATTTTGTTGAATGTCATTGTGAACGACTTGGTTGAAAGGATAGAAGGTAAAGTTTGTCTATTTGTGGATGATACTAAGATCTGCAACAGAGTGGATGCATCTGAAGGCGTAGAGAGAATGAATAGTGATTTAAAAAATGAAAAGTGGTAAAAGATTTGGCAGCTGGGATTCATTTCCAAGAAGTGCAGAGCCATGCATCTGTGCTGCAGCAATCCAAAAGAGCTTTATGTGATGGGCTGCGAAAGACTAATGAGCATGGACTGTGAAAGGGACCTAGGTGTGATAGTGTCTGTTGATCTGAAGATGGTGAAGCAATGTGACAAGGCAATAGATAAAGCCATAAGAATGCTAGGCTGCTTAGAGAGAGAGGAATAACCAGTAAGAAAATGGAGGTGGTGATGCCCTTGAACAGGTCCTTGGTGAGGCCTCACCTGGAGTACTGTGTTCAGTTCTGAAGTCCTTATCTCAAAAGGGATGGAGACAGGACAGAGGCAGTCCAGAGAAGGGCTACCAAAATGGTGTGGGGTCAGTATCAGAAGACCTATGGTGAAAGACTGAAGGATATGAATATATTTACCCTGGAAGAGAGGAGGCGCAGGAGTGAAATGATAAAGACATTTAGATATCTGAAAGGTTTTTTTTTTTTAATTTTCTATTTATTAAATGTACAATTATCAAACAAAGCATCCAAGTTGTAAAGAAACATGGAATTCATACATGAAAATATACATAACAGGAAAACCAAATATATAAAAGAAATACATAATTCAGTACCCATTAGACCACAATCTGTAGGGGGATGAGATTCAAAAGGATGAATCAACCTAGATATTGCTTACTTTGAAGCATGATCTTCTTAGATTCTCTGAAACTCCTAAGCTGTTCTGGTGAAAAATAAATGTCTCTCTATTATACTTCACAATTCACTTACATGGGAACCTAAGAAAGAAGGTTGCTCCAATGGCTAAAGTTTCCTGGCAAAATGCCAGGAAACTCTTCCTTCTCTCCTGAGTGGACTTTGTTAAGTCAGGAAAAATCCTGACTTTTGGCCCATGCTCAGATCTTTTTCATTAAATAAATATATTAACAATGTAGCTCTTTCCGAAATTTCGTGACTCCAAAAACTCAGTTAGGTTGTCCAATTCACGTAAAGGAGGCTGGTGTTGAACATTAAAGTGAGTGGGCAAAAAGTACCCTTCATCTGGGTGGGGGGAGCTGATTCTGAAGTAAACTAAACATCTAGGAAATATCTTCTTATATTAATCCGAGGAATCTTTCCTACTACCCTGGGAAAATTTAATACTCGCAGATTTAAGTGCCTTAAAGTGTTTTCTAGTAATTCAACTTTCCTACTTAGGACACCACAGTCTTGAATAATGTAGTCTGGACTTCTTTAACATATTGTATTTCTTCTTCCATGTTTTTAAATTTATCCAGGATCTCCTGTCATTGTGAGTCAGTTTTCTTTAAAATAGATTCCACTTGTTGAGAAAAAAAATTGATTTTTTTTTGAGCAGTTTAAAGAAACTTTACCCATCAAAGACATCAGGTCCCATAGAGAGTCTAAGGTTACAACCGCAGGCTTCTCAAAAGATACTGGTAAATTGGTAGAAAGGAGAGAGCCAGTAACAGGTATCTCACCTCCATTAACCGCCTGATTGATCATACCAGCCGGTACAGAGGCACCAGGTCCCTCTCCAAAACTCCAAGATGAGCTGAGCATGGGGGGTTCCAAGGCTGCTGCTCCTTTGACCTCCACTGCTTGGATTCCTTCTCCGGGATTCCCCATGGAGTGCAGCAGTGTGGCTACCTGAGCTGCCGGCAGGAGCCGTTCATCTGAGAGGCTTAGCAAAACTTCCTCTGAAGCCATGGCAGCTGGACCATGAGTCCCTGATTGTTTTCTGCCCGGACAAAGATGAGGAGACTGAGGGGTATGTTCTAACTTTCCCCTTCCTCTTCGTAGGCATTTTGGTCATTGAATAGAAGGAAAACAAACAGTAAGAAATAGCGAGCGGGCAGAGCAATGCTCAGGTTAAGCCACCCAGAAACCTGAAAGGTTTTAATGATTATACAAACCTCAAACCTTTCTGTTGGAAAGAAATCAGTAGAACTAGGTGTCACAAAATGAAACTCCAGGGAGGACATCTCTAAACCAACATCAGAAAATATTTCTTCATGGAGAAGGGTGGTGGATGTCTGGAATGGCCTTTCAGAAGAGGTGGTAAAAACCAATACAGTGAAACTGCATTGGAAAAATTTTATGGATTCTGAAAGGCTGAAGGATGGAAAAGAAGAAAAGAGTGCATGGAGTAACTTGCTGGTGTGGCGGCTACTACCCTTCACCCAATGGGGTACATTTTAAAAAACAGCGCGCACGTACTTTTGTTCGCACACCAGGTGCAAACAAAAGTACGCCGGATTTTATAAGATATGCTCGTAGCCGCGCGTATCTTATAAAATCCGGGGTCGGCGCGTGCAAGGCGGTGCACTTTTGTGCAACTTGCGCACGCCGAGCCCTGCATGCGCTGCCCGTTCCCTCCACCTCCCCCTCCATTCCCCTATCTAACCTACCCCCCAGCCCTACCTAAATCCCCCTACTAACCTTTATCCGCGAAGTTACGCCTGCCTCCGGGCAGTCGTAACTTATGCGCACCAGCTGTCTGCTGCTGCGGCAGGCCCTGACACATGCCGCTGTGTCGGGGCACTCAGCCGTGCCCCCGGACCGCCCCCATGCCCCCGAACACGCCCCCAACTGCCCCTTTTGCAAGCCCCAGGACTTGCGTATGCCACGGAGCCTATGCAAAATAGGCTCGGCGCGCGCAGGGGGGGGTTTAAGGGTTACGCGCATAACTTATGCGCGTAACCCTTTTAAAATCCGGCCCAATAAGTCTTCATATTGTTGATGTAACGCCATCATTAGAGTTGCCATAGAGGCAAAAACTCACAGTAAAAACTTTTAAAAATATATCCGAAGCAGAAAGCCTGTGAGGGAGTCAGTTGGACCGTTAGATGATCGAGGGGTTAAAGGGGCATTTTGAGAAGATAAGGCCATCGTGGAAAGATTAAATTATTTCTTTGCTTCGGTGTTCACTAAAGAGCATGATGGGAAGATACCCATTCTGGAGAAGGTTTTCATGGGTAATGATTCAGATGGACTGAACCAAATCATGGTGAACCTAGAAGATGTGGTAGGCCTGATTGATAAACTGAAGAGTAGTAAATCACCTGGACCAGATGGTATACACCCCAGGGTTCTGAAGGAACTAAAAAATGAAATTTCAGACCTATTAGTAAAAATTTGTAACCTACAATTAAAATCATCCATTGTACCTGAAAACTGGAGGATAGCTAATGTAACCCCCATATTTAAAAAGGGCTCCAGGGGCGATCTGGGAAACTACAGACTGGTTAGCCTGACTTCAGTGCCAGGAAAAATAGTGGAAAGTGTTCTAAGCATCAAAATCACAGAACATATAGAAAGACATGGTTTAATGGAACTAAGTCAGCATGGCTTTACCCAAGGCAAGTCTTGCCTCACAAATCTGCTTCACTTTTTTGAAGGAGTTAATAAACAGGTAGATAAAGGTGAACCGGTAGATGTAGTGTACTTGGATTTTCATAAGGCGTTTGATAAAGTTTCATGAGAGGCTTCTAGGAAAAGTAAAAAGTCATGGGATAGGTAGCGATGTCCTTTCATGGATTACAAACTGGCTAAAAGACAGGAAACAGAGAGTAGGATTAAATGGACAATTTTCTCAGTGGGAGTGGGCAGTGGAGTGCCTCAGGGATCTGTATTGGGACCCTTACTTTTCAATATATTTATAAATGATCTGGAAAGAAATACAATGAGTGAGGTAATCAAATTTGCAGATGATACAAAATTGTTCAGAATAGTTAAATCACAAGCAGGTTGTGATAAATTTCAGGAAGACCTTGTGAGACTGGAAAATTGCGCATCGAAATGGCAGATGAAATTTAATGTGGATAAGTGCAAGGTGATGCATATAGGGAAAAATAACCCAAGCTATAGTTACACAATGTTAGGTTCCTTATTAGGTGCTACCACTCAAGAAAGAGATCTAGGTGTCATAGTGGATAACCCAGTGAAATTGTCGGTTCAGTGTGCTGCAACAGTTAAAAAAGCAAACAGAATGTTGGGAATTATTAGGAAGAGAATGGTGAATAAAATGGAAAATGTCATAATGCCTCTGTATCGCTCCATGGTTAGACCCCATCTTGAATGCTGTGTACAATTCTGGTCGCTGCATCTCAAAAAAGATATAATTGCAATGGAGAAGGTACAGGGAAGGGTGACCAAAATGATAAGGGGAATGGAACAGCTCCCCTATGAGGAAAGACTAAAGAGGTTGGGACTTTTCAGCTTGGAGAAGAGACGGCTGAGGGGGGATATGATAGAGGTGTTTAAAATCATGAGAGATCTAGAACGGGTAGATGTGAATCTGTTATTTAGTCTTTCAGATAATAGAAAGACTAGGGGGCACTCCATGAAGTTAGCATATGGCACATTTAAAACTCATCGGAGAAAGTTCTTTTTTACTCAACGCACAATTAAACTCTGGAATTTGTTGCCAGAGGATGTGGTTAGTGCAGTTAGTATAGCTGTGTTTAAAAAAGGACTGGATAAGTTCTGGAGGAGAAGTCCATTACCTGCTATTAATTAGGTTGACTTAGAAAACAGCCACTGCTATTACTAGCAACGGTAACATAAAATAGACTTAGTTTTTGGGTACTTGTCAGGTTCTTATGGCCTTCATACAGTGACCAACAAAGGCTCTGACTTATACGGTCTGGGGAAACACATATGAGGGTAACTTGCTGATGCGGTGGTGATTACTCTAAACCAATAAACCTTGTTACTGTTGATGCAATTCTAGCATTGCTTTCTGCTTCAACAGCAAGTCATAACAGGGAATTGGATTCAAACACCAACCAATGAGGACCCTGTCTTTTACAGTGTGGGAAACTGATAAGCATGGAGTAACCTACATGGTGCAGCAGATATTACCATAAGCTTACTGGATGGACCATTTGATCCTTTTCTGCCGACATTTCTATGATTCAATGTTTCTTTGTTACGACAAATCACTTACTATTATACATAATGCTCTAAATAATGATGTCACTTTTGTTATCAAACTTCACAGACCCATGAGAAATCTTCACTCAGAAGGGCTGTTAGATATTCCCAGTCATAAGATGATTTGCCTAGCTGAGTCCAGAAAGTGCATGATATCAGTGGCAGGGGCAATGTTATGGAACCAATTACCAGCTCCTCTCCAAAAGCAAGCATGCTATAAAACCTACAAAAAAGATCTGAAGACTCATTTATTTAAACTAGCATTCGGCTGATTTCACTTGCAGATTTTAATTTGGTGCCAGGTTTGCATTACTTCTTAATTTGCAAGTCTATAATGAAAATAACAAGCACTCTCCAGCACATCTAATATGTAAAGATATTCAGTCACTGTTTTGTTCTGTATTGTCAGTTTTGTTGATTAATTTATTGTAACATAGTTTATTGTTCTTAGTTTTTACTTTATTATTATTATTATTATTATTATTATTATTATTATGATGTAAATTTTGAAAGCCACCTAGAACATAGGATGGAGTGGCATAGAAATATTTTACATAAATAATGCTATGGAATTGGCTACTGTCAATGTTGCAGCAGGCTAAGAGATTTCTTGGGCAATAATTACTGAGTTGCTAATTTTGTTAGTTTCTCTAATTTCTGTTAGCATTTCATCATCTGCCTATTCATTCTGGCCAGGCAGACAGTATTACAGTCCACTGCTATTCTATTCCCCTTCTCACGGGTAATTTCTGTGCATAAAGATTCTACAGTGTGTTTTGTTTCCTGCAGACCTTTTATCCTATTTGACAATGCCTTCTTTAACATATAGTATCACCACTCCACCAATTTGATATATCCTATCATTGCACTATAAGATTTGTTCCCTGATATCACAGTGTCCTGTTAGTTATCTTCCTTCCATCGGGTTTTTGAGATGCCAATTATTTCCACTTCTTCATTCAGTGCTATATAAGTCTCTCATCTTATTTTTTGAGACTTCTAGCATTTGTATACAAACATGTCAAAGTATGTTTTTCGTTTGTTTTAACAATCTGCTTATTAGTTGACAGGGGTAATTTGGAATCTTTCTGCTCTGTCTGGTCTTTGCTTAAAGGAACCTGGGCTACTTTAGCATTCATTGCAGGCTTTCTATCAGAATGCTCTAGCTTCCCTGCTTTGTTAGTATTCTTCAAAAATACATCATTCTGAACCATGTACTCACAAGCGACAGTCAGCTTTCCCTCATCATCTAGCTTAAAAGCTGTTCTATCTATCCATCTAAGTTGTCTTTGAAACTGAAGATTTATCCACAGCGCAGCCAACCCTGCAGTCTTCATCCCCGGGTCTGTCTCCAAACTATTACATCCCCAAAAACCTTCCCTCTCCCAGTTTCCCATCTGTTAAAGTAAACATACATAGTCATTAGGCAACCAAGTTTTTTGAATATCACTTTTTTTGTTGAAATTAGATATCCACAGTAAATAGCATTACATAAAAATAACTAGTATATACATATATTAATTATATTGTTAATGGAACATTTCATAAAACACAATAAAATAACTTTTGCACTCCATATTCCAGATAGGGCTCATGGCATCTTCCTCATATAAACCATACTGAATGCAGAGGATATTACCACCACCTTCCCACTGTAGCGTGTAATAGAAGCCCTATTCCTCAGATTACATGTTCTATGACAGACACAAACCATTGCTTGTACTTTCCAAGGATATGAGAGGGCCCATCCTGTCTGTTAAAGATTTGTTGTGGATAGACCTCCACCACACCAGCTTTAACATGTATACTTTTTAAAAGGTGGGGTATATCCCATCCCAGCCATAGAAGTTAAAGTATGGATAGACCCATCCTGAACTAAAGATGACTAATGACCTCACACTAGCCTTTATCAGTGCACTATGCATTAGCGAGCTGGTGGCTACAGCTAAGAAGGACGCCGGTCACAGAGGAATGTTAATGCGAAACATCACAAAGTGGGGGGGACACAATGAGGTCAAAAACAGATCAGTCAGGGTGGGGAGCTACAGTGACATTAATACGATCACACAGTCAGGTGACTTGCCCATTGGCCAACTTTGAAATATATTATGCCGTGCGACCCAAAAAAGGGGAGCATCTACTGGTACATGAAGGTGGGGCCCCATTAACACGATACCAGTTCTCAGCAATACTCAAGCGGACTATAACTGAGCTAGGTGAGAATCCAGGTAATTTTGGGATGCACTCATTCAGAATAGGAGAAGCCACCAGTGCAGAGGAAATACAACAGATAGGGAGATTGCGCTCTGCAGCAGTAAACTCATATGTCAGGCTGGATCGAGCTGCCGCATTACAACACGCTAATTAATTTGATGATGTATTACAGAATCGTGTCATAGGTTGGCACAGGTGTGGATCGTGGGGCACTTATATGTGCACTGGGCAGCACAGGGGGCACAGCAGCGCAGATACGGCCCTCATCTGGGCCTGGCACATCGGGGGGTGTGGATTACCTGGATGGGCAAGAGCAGAATGCACTGGGAGCAGCTACTGCCCACACTACGGGTGAAGAGGGAGTCGCTGGCCAGGCCGGACATTATAATAATACACCTGGGAGGGAACGATTTAGGGGCAATGACATCTCGACAGCTGTTACGAAAGATAAAGAGGGATTTAGGGGAATTACAAGCAGAGTTCCCAGGAGCGATTATTTGCTGGTCCGATATAATACCGTGGATTAAGGGGTAGATTTTATAAATGTACGTGCGGGCGTACTTTTGTTCGTGCACCAGGCGCATAGCCGCACGTATTTTATAAAATCTGGGGTCGGCGTGCACATTTGTGCAACCTGGGTGCGCCGAGCCCGGCACGCGCTGCCTGTTCCCTCCAAGGCCGCTCCGAAATTGGAGCAACCTCGGAGGGAACTTTCCTTCCGCCTCCCCTCACCTTCCCCTCCCTTCCCCTACCTAACCCACCCCCCGGCCCTATCTAATCTCCCCCCACCTTTGTTGGCAGATTTACGCCTGCGGAAAGCAGGCGTAAATCTGCGCGCGCCAGTGGGCTGCTGGCATGCCATCACCCGACCCGGGGGCTGGTCCGGAAGCCTCGACCACGCCCCCGGGCCGGTGCCATGCCCCCGGGCCCGCCCACGAAATGCCGTGTCACTCGCTGCATGCCCTCGAAACGCCGCGTCACTCATGGCACGCCCCCCCGACACGCCCCTGACATGCCCCTCCATGCAAGCCCCGGGACTTACACGCGTCCTGGGGCTTGTGTGCACCGCTGAGCCTATGCAAAATAGGTTCGGCGTGCGCAGGGGGGGGTGGGGTAGGTTTTCGGGGGGTACGCGTGTACCCCTTTGAAAATCTACCCCTAAATTTGTAAAGCAGAAATTATGGGGGAGAGCACGGAAGAAATTAAACAGACAGGTTGGAGGATGGCAGATACGCCACGCATGGGCCGAGGATCAGTGTGAGGGTTTCTATCAGCAGGATAGGGTGCACCTATCTGATATCGGGTATGACCTCTTCAATAACGGAATATAGGAGGCATTTGAAAGAAACCACACAGGGGTGTGCAATGGCCGCAGCTAAAAATTTGGGTTTGGGGGGGCACCAGGCAAGTGTAAACACTATCTGGCGCTGGTGGCGGGTACCCGGGCCAATAATTACTAAACATAGGTCAGCCGCGGGGCTTCCAAAGGCTGCTTGTCAAAGGGGCGGGGACCATGCCCGGAAGTAGGGCACCCTTGCTAGTAAACGCGGTGGGGGGTCGGAGTGATGTCACCTTGCTAGAAATAGTGGCGGGTGACAAAAGGGGGGGGTGTGGTACCTTAGCAGCGAGACCAAAGGATTGGCCCGGGTGGGGAGTAAATTGTTATGATGTTGAATTCGTATTAACTGTATGTTAATAAAAGCTGCGGCCAATTTACACCACAAAGAATGTGTAGTGTGCTATTATTTGGGTTTTGGAAAGAGGGCAGGATGCCAGGAGAGCCAGATAGGTGTCACGGCTCCCAGAGTCAGTAAGAACATAAGAACATAAGAAAATGCCATACTGGGTCAGACCAAGGGTCCATCAAGCCCAGCATCCCGTTTCCAACAGTGGCCAATCCAGGCCATAAGAACCTAGCAAGTACCCAAAAACTAAGTCTATTCCATGTTACCATTGCTAATGGCAGTGGCTATTCTCCAAGTGAACTTAATAGCAGGTAATGGACTTCTCCTCCAAGAACTTATCCAATCCTTTTTTAAACACAGCTATATTAACTGCACTAACCATATCTTCTGGCAACAAATTCCAGAGTCTAATTGTGCGTTGAGTAAAAAAGAACTTTCTCCGATTAGTTTTAAATGTGCCCCATGCTAACTTCATGGAGTGCCCCTAGTCCTTCTATTATTCGAAAGTGTAAATAGCCGAATCACATCTACTCATTCAAGACTTCTCATGATCTTAAACACCTCTATCATATCCCCCCTCAGTCGTCTCTTCTCCAAGCTGAAAAGTCCTAACCTCTTTAGTCTTTCCTCATAGGGGAGTTGTTCCATTCCCCTTATCATTTTGGTAGCCCTTCTCTGTACCTTCTCCATCGCAATTATATCTTTTTTGAGATGCGGCGACCAGAATTGTACACAGTATTCAAGGTGCGGTCTCACCATGGAGCGATACAGAGGCATTATGACATTTTCCGTTTTATTCACCATTCCCTTTCTAATAATTCCCAACATTCTGTTTGCTTTTTTGACTGCCGCAGCACACTGTACCGACGATTTCAATGTGTTATCCACTATGACACTTAGATCTCTTTCTTGGGTTGTAGCACCTAATATGGAACCCAACATTGTGTAATTATAGCATGGGTTATTTTTCCCTATATGCATCACCTTGCACTTATCCACATTAAATTTCATCTGCCATTTGGATGCCCAATTTTCCAGACTCACAAGGTCTTCCTGCAATTTATCACAATCTGCTTGTGATTTAACTACTCTGAACAATTTTGTGTCATCTGCAAATTTGATTATCTCACTCGTCGTATTTCTTTCCAGATCATTTATAAATATATTGAAAAGTAAGGGTCCCAATACAGATCCCTGAGGCACTCCACTGTCCACTCCCTTCCACTGAGAAAATTGCCCATTTAATCCTACTCTTTGTTTCCTGTCTTTTAGCCAGTTTGCAATCCACGAAAGGACAACGCCACCTATCCCATGACTTTTTACTTTTCCTAGAAGCCTCTC
The DNA here is from genome assembly GCF_901001135.1 of Rhinatrema bivittatum. Lineage (NCBI taxonomy): Eukaryota > Metazoa > Chordata > Amphibia > Gymnophiona > Rhinatrematidae > Rhinatrema > Rhinatrema bivittatum. Next base: position 342,074,315 of record NC_042620.1, on the reverse strand, counting down.
ATGAGGAACTTTGTCAAACGCCTTCTGAAAATCCAAGTATAATATATCTACCGGTTCACCTTTATCCACATGTTTATTAACTCCTTCAAAAAAGTGAGGCAGATTTGTGAGGCAAGACTTGCCCTGTGTAAAGCCATGTTGACTTTGTTCCATTTAACCATGTCTTTCTATATGTTCTGTGATTTTGATGTTTAGAACACTTTCCACTATTTTTCCTGGCACTGAAGTCAGGCTAACCGGTCTGTAGTTTCCCGGATCGCCCCTGGAGCCCTTTTTAAATATTGGGGTTACATTTGCTATCTTCCAGTCTTCAGGTACAATGGATGATTTTAATGATAAGTTATAAATTTTTACTAATAGGTCTGAAATTTCATTTTTTAGTTCCTTCAGAACTCTGGGGTGTATACCATCCGGTCCAGGTGATTTACTACTCTTCAGTTTGTCAATCAGGCCTACCACATCTTCTAGGTTCACCATGATTTGATTCAGTCCATCTGAATCATTACCCATGAAAACCTTCTCCATTACGGGTACCTCCCCAACATCCTCTTCAGTAAACACCGAAGCAAAGAAATCATTTAATCTTTCCGCGATGGCCTTATCTTCTCTAAGTGCCCCTTTAACCCCTCGATCATCTAACGGTCCAACTGACTCCCTCTCAGGCTTTCTGCTTCGGATATATTTAAAAAAGTTTTTTCTTTATTAAAAAAAAAATTTCTAGACGATTTAATGATTGTTAAATGATGTAAGCACTTGTATTTCTTAAAATAAAGTGGAAAGATATTGTTTGTCAAATTATAAAAAAATTCAATAAAGAGAAAAAAGAAATCTGTAATTCATAGCTCATACACAAAATTCAAAATGATCCAACACATTAAACCTCCTCTAGACCCCTCAGACTTGTACAGTGTTACAGGTGCTTATTCTGAATATTCTTGATTTCTGCAATTCTCTTTTCCATTCTGAAATTTTTATTGGATGTTTCTGCTACAACATACATCTGTCTAGTGCTTACTCATGAAAGGGCTTTTTCTATTACCAGCCCAAGTATTGGGGATTCACTGCCACCAGCAATTCAGTCTATTACAGATCTGAAAGAATTTAAAAAGTCCCTAAAAATCCACCTATTCTTGTAAGCCTTCAAATGCTAGAACTTCCCGTTTCAGGTATTCTGAATGGTAATTGTTAATTCTAAACCACTGTGTTATCTTATTGTTTTTATAGACTTTTTGTGTTCTGTTACACTGATTCTGAATTTTATTTTGAATTTCATTGTGTAATTTGTCACATTCATTTTGAATTTTATGTATTTTAATTATGTATGTTCCTTTGTAACCCACCCCAAACTGTTGTGGATTGGGAACTGATTAAAAGAGAATAGAAAGTATGGTCTAATGGTAAATTTTCTTAATGGAAAAAGGTGAATAGTAGTGTTATCCATATCCAAGGGTATGTGCTGGAATCACTGCTTTTTGACATATTTATAAATGCCTTGGAAATGGGAACACTAAATTATTCAAAGTTGTTAAATCACAAGAGGATTGGGAGAAATGTTTCTGACCTTGTAAGACTGGGAGACTGGGCATCCAAATGGCAAAGGATATTTCATGTGGACAAGTGCAACATGATGTATGTAGGGAAGAACAACCCAATTTATAGCTACACAATGCAAGGTTCCACATTGGGAGTCATCACCCAGGAAAATGATCTTCATCATTGTAGAAAATATGTTGAATTCCTCTGCTCAGTTTGTGGTGGTGTCCAGGAAAGCAAATAGAGTGCTAGACATTTTTAGGAAAAGAATGGAAAATAATAGAGATGTGCGAAGCCTGAACCTTTCAGTTTGGGCTTCGTTTCGGCCCGCTGCGTGAAATTTCATATTTCCTGTGGTTCGGACCTTTTAAATTTGAGGGGACCTGAGTTTCAGATTGGTCCGCACTAACAGGGTTAGTGCATGCTAACAATTTAACATTAGTGTGCACTAACGTGGAGTTAGTGCTACTAACCCTGTTAGGGCGCACTAAACCCGAAAATTTATTTTTCCTGAAATTTCAGGAAAAACTCGTTCGGGTTTCGGGCTCCTCGAACCAGGATGAAAAAGGCAATTTCATTGAAATTGCCTAATTCATCCTAGACGAATGCACATCCCTAGAAAATAAAACAGAGAATATCATAATGCTTCTATCACTCCATGGTGTCACTGCAACTTGAAAAATGTGTGCAATTTTTGCCACCACATCTCAAAAGATCTAGCAGAATTTAAAAAAAATTATAGAGAAAGGCAACCAAAATGATCAAGGGGTTGGAACGATTGCCCTATGAGGAAAGGCTAAAGAGATCAGGGCTCTTCAGCTTGGAGAAGAGATGACTGAGGGAGATAGGAAAGAGGTCTATAAAATGAATGGAGTAAACTTGAATCAGCTGTTTATGTTGGAAACAGGATATTGGGCTTGATAGACCTTTTAGTCCCACCTGTATGGCAAATCTTTTGTTCTTATGATGCATTCTTTTTTTGTTCAAATTTTTTCTAGTAAGAGAGATTCAGATTTTCCAAGCAAGAAATGAAAATTAAAATGTATGTACGTGGCATTACTGCCATGAAATGTCCCAAGTTGATGAAATAATTAAGGATTTAAATAGTTCTTGGCATGAAACAAGTTATCTGGTTGTTATAGAAACTGAATCCAAGTACTTACAAGGTTTACTTACGAGAGATGAATTGTATCAAAATGAGAATACTTGTTTAGCTCAACATACCCACAACAGAATTACACAACCATAACTGCCAACTAGCAATATAAAAAAACTTGCAACATTTCTTTAATAAATGATTTTTTTGCTATAAACCATGATTATTTTTCTATAAAGACTAAAAGTAGATTAATTGTTGTCACATAAAGATATATTCCAATGGATGAAATGCAGCATAACCCACAGATGCAGGCCTTCCTTAAATCCTGAATGGAATATAAAATTAAATACTTGGTTGACGGAGATATTGAATATTTAAAATCAAGATTTGTTAATACCTACAACTAAATTGCTTTATGTCAAAATATTATATCATATCCACTTCTTTATGTTATATTTGTACTTTAAAAACAATATATTTAATTCAAAACTTGAGTGTTGATGTCATCAGTTCAGCATGCTAATTAACATTTCAGAATAATAAGGCAGTAATTCAGCAGTCATGCCAGGAAGGTATGGGTCATATAACTGATCCTATTAAAATATTCAGATTATATTCATATCATTGTCAGGTTTTGAAGCATAACGCTTGTTGAACAACCTACAAATGCATTTTCAGTTTTTCACATGCAAAATGTTTCCATCCCAGATTAAGAGCATCTGCTCTGAAATGCCAATCCAGAGTTATTAAGCAAAGCAAGGCAAATGTCAACAGTCGTAGCCCTTAATAAACCAATAATTATAATAGATTGAGAGGGGCAGAAAGAAAAAGACAGCCCCCCTCTTTTGCATCAATAATTTCCCCACAGCAACTTCAAACCTCATTCTTGAAGAATTAAGATTTTCAGGTACATATAGAAACATAGAAACATAGAAATGACGGCAGAAGAAGACCAAACGGCCCATCCAGTCTGCCCAGCAAGCTTCACATTTTTTTTCTCATACTTATCTGTTTCTCTTAGCTCTTTGGTTCTATTTCCCTTCCACCCCCACCAGAGCAGTGATGGAGCTGCAACCAAGTGAAATATCAAGCTTGATTAGTTATGGGTAGTAGGGGAAGTAACCGCCGCAATAAGCAAGCTACACCCATGCTTATTTATTTTACCCAGACTGTGTTATTCAGCCCTTATTGGTTGTTTTTCTTCTCCCCTGCCGTTGAAGCAGGTACGTTTTACATGCATGGTTATGAGGCTAGAAAACAGAGTTTAATCCAATTTAATGAAGTGTTAAGTTAAAGCAGGTTGAATGTTCTACAATCTTCAGTTCAGGCCAAGATAGGTGAATATTTGATCTGAATCCTTGGATAAATCACAACTATCCTTATCCGGCTGTTACATGGAATCTAAATAACTTGTTTCTGCAATAGTTCTGGATTTATTTTCATTGATTTGAATACAAGGGAGTACGTACAGATTAAAACTATTCAAAGATGTAACTGAAGATCTGGGTTTTTCAGCAGTTCACATGTAAAACAAAGATGAACTGCTGAAAAACCCAAGCTAAAGCAGATAGAAAAGGTCCAGTATAGGAGATATCTGAATTGTGCTGGAGTAAATTGGAGCTATGAGTTAGACAACCAATTACTTGGATTTAGTGCATCAGTTCATGGCCAACCCTGATTTTGCTGTGATTATCTAAACTCTCCTGGTTCGGCTATATATATGGATCTAATAAAATTAGTTCACCCATCCCTAATAAATATATTGTAACTGAAGAAGGAAAAGATATTAATAAAGCAGAAGTAGGGTTAATGTCAAAACAGAACTGATGTGTTTTAGGAAGTGAATAGTGAGGACTTCACATGGATAAGGGAAGGAAAGCAGACAAAAACTTCTGGCAAAGGCTTTATGGGACACTTGCGTGAAAGTTCAAAATGTCTGAGCACATATTCAGCACTTTTTTTTTCCAGGCATAGTTTTTCTCTGTGTATTGTGTTATTGTTGCTATATAATATTTGTAAGCCACCTTGATTGTTCTGCAGAAAGACAGGGTATAAATATTGGAAATAATTATGTGTGTGGGGGGGTGGGGGGGAAGGGGTTCTTTCAAAACATAGCAGAAGTAAAGCATTCAGCAAAAGATAAGCCATTTGCATAGTAAAATGATATGTAAGGAGATTTTTGGCAGTTGCATTTCCTCCTAATTTTGTTTGCAAAGGGAAGAATTTAGAAAGCACTTATTCTGTTGAACGGATAAGTTGTTTCATGAAATCTGGGTGAGCACGGTAGAATTTGATATATAACTGTGATCTCTCTTTTATTATGGTCATCATTTATGATAGAGTCTGCTCTTGCTGTGCAGTTCATTCCATTCTATCCTAAACTCAAATGATCATAACAATATAGACATGTGGATATGAAAAGCATACACTGTAAATGTTTGAATTTGTTTGCTGAATTCCACTGATAAGGGCAATGTAAGAAATCTCCATTTACATCCATTACTTAACATGCACACTAACAAGTGAGGCATGCATGATTCAATATTTGCTGAAAGGTAAGAGTTACAAATATATTGTATTTCTATTATTTGTCCACTGCTATCCCTTAAAATGTGAATTTAGTAAACCTTTTACAGTGATCTCACAGGCCTATATTAATCAAAAATGCATATCTAGTGCATTTGAGATCTCTTCTGAAGTTAAGTATGTTTATAATACGTTATTCTTATCTATTTCTTCTGACAAAGATCATTTTTGATAATGTAAAATAATATTTCTTAAAAATAGTAAATGAAGGCAAACCACTTTTAGGGGAAAAAAAGGTTAGTATCATAAAACCAAATGGGTGCAACAGGTCACTGCACACTGATTATTTGTTGATACATAACCATCCACTTAAAATAATCACCTTCATTCTCATCTAATAAAATATGTTAATAGGGACTAATAGTCAAGACTGTAATTTTGAGAAAATGACTAGGAAATATGTATTGTATCAAAGCGTGCTTTTTGGCCATTGTACTCTGCTGCCATTTTAAGGGGATCATTTATCAAAATGTGTTAGGGCATTATCGCTGGCGTTAGGGCCTAACACCCGTGATAATACCCTAACGCATGTAATAAATGCTGCATTGCAAAATGCATAGGCAAATTTGAAAATTTTATTCAAATGGGAGGAGTTTGGGCAGAGTAAATGGAATGAGGGTTGGTTAACATTGCATGCGATAATATAACATACATTATTGCAGTATTTAACACTGGAAATAACTACACCTTTTTCCTGACCTTTATGCCTGCAATAGCTGTGCATTACGGCCAAAACAAGATTTATCGCAAATCCTGCAGAGGGAGAGGGGGGGAGAGAGAAAGAGAGCGAGAGCACACCTGTGTGGAGGCCCACTGATTTTTGAACTTTTTATACCATTGAAAGGGAGGGCATTATAAACTCGGGGTAAAGATTATGGGGGTAAGTTGGGTTTAGGGAGCAGTTTAACATGCACAGTCATATGTACGTTCAACACAGTTACCATCAGTGAAGATTTAATGTGATTTGGAGGGATGAAAGGTGAAAGAAGAGTCGATTGTACCATGTTCTCTCTACCTAGCTTGATTGCAGCTAGGTAGATAGTGCATCAAGCTAGGTAGAGAGAACATGGTACTAATCTATTTTTATTTCACCTTTCATCGGTCTATAGTTTCCCGGATCGCCCCTGGAGCCTTTTTTTTAAAATTGGGGTTATATTGGCCACCCTCTAGTCTTCAGGTACAATGGATGATTTTAATGATAGGTTACAAATTTTAACTAATAGATCATAAATTTCATTTTTGAGTTCCTTCAGTACCCTAGGATGCATACCATCCAGTCCAGGTGATCTGCTATTCTTTAGTTTGTCAATCTGGCCTACTACATCTTCCAGATTCACAGTGATTTGGTTCAGTTCATTTGATTCATCACCCTTGAAACCCATCTCTGGAACTGGTATCTCCCCAACATCCTCATTAGTAAACACAGAAGCAAATAATTTATTTAGTCTTTCTGCAATAGCCTTATCTTCCCTAAGAGCCCCTTTAACCCCTTAGTCATCAAACGGTCCAACTGACTCCCTCACAGGTTTCTTGCATTGGATATATTTAAAAACATTTTTATTATGGGTTTTTGCCTCTATGGCTAACTTCATTTCAAATTATCTCTTCACCTGTCTTATCGTTTTACACTTATTTTGACAATGCTTATGCTTTTTCCTATTTTCTTCTTGCTTCTGGGGACCTGCACGTGGAACAGGAAGCATTTCAGAGAATGCCACCTTGGAAGTTCTGGATTTTAGCTTCCTATGTAAAATCCTAAATTTGGCTTCCAGAACCTCTCCCACATTTTCCTATGTCATTGGTACCCACATGTACCAGACAGCCGGCTCCTCCCCAACACAGTCTATAATCCTATCTAGGTGACCTTTGAGGTCTTCCACCTTTCAACCAGACAGGAAAGTTACCAGGTGATCCTCACATACACCAGCCACCCTGCTATCTACATTTCTAATAATTGAATCACCAAGTATGATGGCCGGCCTAACCCTTCCCTCCTGGGCAGTAGCCTTGGTAGACTTGTCCTCAGTGTGAGAGAACAATACATCATCTGGAGAGCAGGTCCTTGCTACAGGATCACTTCCTACTATATCAGGGTGATGTTCTCCAACTGTGAGACCTTTCTGATCCAAGGCAGCACTGGGATTGCCAGACTGGATTTGGGACCACTATGTCCCTGAAGGTCTCATCAATGTACCTTTCTGTTTGCCTCAGCTCCTTCAAGTCTGTCACTCTAGCCTCCAGAGATCATACTCATTCCCTGAGAGCCAGGAGCTCTTTGCACTGAGTGCACACATACAATCTCTCACCGGCAGGTAAAAAAGGGTTGGTACAATAGTATAATTTAGATAATGCTGGGCTGCATAGAGAGAGGAATATCGAGTAAGAAAAGGGAAGTGATTATTCCCTTGTACAGGTCCTTGGTGAGGCCTCACCTGGAGTACTGTGTTCAGTTCTGGAGACCGTATCTACAAAAAGACAAAGACAAGATGGAAGCGGTACAGAGAAGGGCGACCAGGAAGTTGGAGGATCTTCATCGGATGACGTACGAGGAGAGATTGAAGAATATAAATATGTACACCCTGGAGGAAAGGAGGAGCAGAGGCGATATGATACAGACTTTCAGATACTTGAAAGGTTTTAATGATCCAAAGACAACAACAAACCTTTTCCGTAGGAAAAAAATCAGCAGAACCAGGGGTCACGATTTGAAGCTCCATGGAGGAAGATTCAGAACCAACGTTAGGAAGTATTTCTTCACGGAGAGGGTGGTGGATGCCTGGAATGCCCTTCCGGAGGATGTGGTGAAGACCAGAACTGTGAAGGACTTCAAAGGGGCGTGGGATAAACACTGTGGATCCATAAAGTCAAGAGACCGCCAATGAAGAGAGGGTGACTCGCCAGAATGATGGCTACTGCCTGGAGACAATACCCTTATTCAATAAACGTACACATGCTTACTGTGACTCCAACATCGTTCTAGCTTCAACAGCAATGGGAAATGTGGAATAAAGGATCTGCACTCACAAAGGGGGGAGTAGCTGGCTTGTTACGGCGGTTACTACCCCAAACCAAATAAGCCTGTTACTTCAATTTCTATGCATATACAGCATAGCTCTCTGCTTCAACAGCAGGGGAGAAGAAAAAACTGATACTACACACATCCAGCAGAGCTCTCTGCTTCAACGGCAGGGGAGAAGAAAAAAGGGTTCGCACTCACAAAGCGGGGAGTAGCTGGCTTGTTACGGCGGTTACTACCCCAAACCAAATGTGCCTGATACTTCACTTTCGATGCATATCCAGCATGGCTCTCTGCTTCAACAGCATGGGAGAAGAATAAACTGATACTTCAAGCATATCCAGCATAGCTCCCTTCTTCAACGGCAGGGGAGAAGAAAAACAACCAATAAGGGCTGTATAACATAGTCTGAGTAAAACAAATAAGCATGGGTGTAGCTTGCTTATTGTGGCGGTTACTACCCCTACTACCCCTAACTTATCAAGCTAGATATTTCACTTGGATGCAGCTCCATCACTGCTTTCTACATTAATGGTGGGGGTGGAAGGGAAATAGAAACAAGAGCTAAGAGAAACAGATAAGTATGAGAGAAAAAAGTGTGTGAAGCTTGCTGGGCAGACTGGATGGGCCGTTTGGTCTTCTTCTGCTGTCATTTCTATGTTTCTATGTTTCTATAATAGCCTGATTGATTTTTAATGAGAAAGTGTCTCTTGCCTAAAAATCAAGGGTTGATTGGGTGGGAAAGACAGACACTAGAATTAGCTAACTCTGGCTTGCTTATTATCTCAGACACACACAAACTCTATATTCCACAATTTCATTTTTCCCCAAATTTTTATAAGTTCAAAGATTTTCCAAAGCTATACTTACCAATCCTCTTTAACCACTATTAAATTGATCTTCACTCAAAGAATTGAAGGGTTTGAGATTCACGCACCACTTCCGGTCCTCTTCTACTGCAAAGAGTGTGGGGCCTCTGGATGCTGGGGCTGTGGATTTCAATCCCTGGATCACTTGCTGTGACCTCTGGACTCCTGTCCCAGGGGATGCTGGGAGCAGTATGCATAAGTGCAAAAACAAGAAACCAACTAAAATGTAGGACCTTCAATCGGGTCGGGGAAGAGAGATGGAGGGTAGGTAAGGGGGTAGGAAAGTTCCCTCCCAGTCTGCTCCTTAATTGGAGCAGACTGGGAGGGAAGTGGGGGAGGCCCGATCTCGTCACCGTGCGTATCCTGAGCAAATCTGCCCCCCGTGTGCACCGGCCCAGATTTTATAACATGCGCACACATGGATGTGCTATTTTATAACTTGCGCACACACCGGGTAGCGCGCGCCCGCGGAGGCACGCTCGTATTTTTTTAAAAATCTACCCTTCTATAAGCTTTCAAGATTAGACAGGTCCTTCCTGAATATCTTTTTTGTTGCTCCATTAAAAAAAAATAAATTCACAATCTACTAATAGTTGAATTACTGTTTTTCATTGCTGTCCTGATGGCAAGCCATGGTTTCTGATAAAACAAGTACCTTGCAAGTTACCTGAGTATGACTTCATAGTTGAATATTATTTTGTCAGAGGAATGTAGGAACTAAAACTTTAAACCACTTTCAAAAGATTACACTGAAAAATCAGCATATAATGAAAGAATCCACACGAGCCCATAGAAATATCTATTAAGGTTGACGAGATAGGTAAATTATATTTTCTTGTTAATATCAGCAAACTGTTAAATTTACTTACTGATTGGGTTGGGCAACAGCCTTTCCTGGGACATTAAGAACTGAAAGGAGATATTTAAATGACACACATAAACCTGTCAAAGGATTTATTTTATTAGATTTCAAAGATCTCTGTATATTACCCTGTTTTAAAAGACTCCTCAGTATTCAAAATCTCAAAACTTATCTGGATTCTCTCAGATTAATATGACTCCAGATGATAAGAAAGGTTAACCATTCTTCATTTAATGCTATTAGCTAGAAAGTTTGTATATACTCAGTGGGTGGAAGAAAAAGTACCCACGAAAGAATTATGGTAATAACTAATATTGGATTTAGGACAAATGGAAAGATTGAATATTGGATTAGAATCAACCTAATTTTGGCAAGAATTTAAATATTCCTGGCAACCCTTTATTTCCAGCATACCACAGAGGCATCAATATGCCTTATGAGAAGTGCATTACCGAGAGGAATGGAAACATAGTTGATTATTGAAATTAATTAAAGAAAAATTTGGTATATGTGCACTTGCAACTGAGATAGGCATTTGGTTAAATGTAACACATTCACACAGTGTCTTGTGTGAATATGAGCTGTCACCCTGAGCATTTGAGAATTCAGGTGCACAGTGAGAATGGATCATTAGACCCCTAGACTTGTGAAGCAAAGCTTCCAGGCTAGGAATTTGTATAAGGCAAGGCATTGTGAAAACAGATTCTGACTATATTGGAACTAGAGAAATAGAATAATAAGCTTTAGAATTCTGACAGAAAGAGGAAGATATATCTGCGAACGATCATACATGTACATAAGAACATATGAACATAATATTTGCAATACTAGGGCAGATGAAAGACCGGTATTCTGTTTCCAACAGTGGCCAATCCAGGTCACAAATACATGGCAGGATTCTAAAAAGTCATAGATTCCATGCTGATTATCTAAGGGATAAGTAGTGGATTTCCCCAAGTCCACGTTAATTATAGTTTATGGACTTTTCTTCCCGGAACTTGTCCAAATCTTTGTTAAACCCAGCTACACTAATAGCTTTCACTACATCCTCCAGCAACGAATTCCAGAGTTTAATTATGTGGTGAGTAAAAAAAATATTTTCTCCTATTTGTCTTAACGTTATCACCAAGTATTAAGTAACTACATTGTGTGTCCCCTAATCTTTGTACACATTGAAAGAGTAAACATTATAATCATTTCACATTTACCCATTCCATTCCACTCATGATTTTATAGACCTCAGCCATCTTTTTTCCAAGCTGAAGAGCTCTAATCATCTAATTATTTCATCCTCTTTATCATTTTCGTCGCCCTTCTCTGAACCTTTTCTAATTTCATTATATGTTGCATTTCCTGGCCATGGCAGGCCCACGGCCGGCTTTACTCACCTCTGACACCCTGGTCCCAGGCCTGGCCCAACTTCCCTGGCAGCAGTAGTCAGCCACCTATGCGCTCATGCTCCACCTGTGCTCCCAGGCCCCTCTGGTATTGCTGCGGCCTCCTCCAGTCCCAGCCGTGTCTCTCCACGTGCGGGGAGACGCCGCCACCTTAGTTTTTGGCCTATCTGCCTTAGGCACGCATGCACGCACCTTCCCTGGCTTTAAAGGGAGCATGGCAGGGAAAACCTCCCACAGCCCCGGATGATGACGTCAATCAGCCTCCATATATAGGGGTAGATTTTCAGACGAGCGCGAATAGCCTACTTTTGTTTGCGCTCCAGGCGCAAACAAAAGTACGCTGGATTTTAGTAGATACGCGCGTAGTCGCGTGTATCGGCTAAAATCCTGGATCGGCGCGCGCAAGGCTATCGATTTCGTATAGCCTGCGCGCGCCGAGCCGCGCAGCCTACCCCCGTTCCCACCTAGGCCGCTCCGAAATCGGAGCGGCCTAGAAGGGAACTTTCCTTTGCCCTCCCCTCACCTTCCCCTCCCTTCCCCTACCTAACCCACCCGCCCGGCCCTGTCTAAACCCCCATCCTACCTTTGTCGGGGGATTTACGCCTCCCGGAGGGAGGCGTAAATCCCCGCGCGCGAGCGGGACTCCTGCGCGCCGGGCCGCGACCTGGGGGCGGGTACGGAGGGCGCGGCCACGCCCCGGGCCGTAGCCACGCCCCCATACCCGGCCCCAAAACGCTGCCGACACGCCCCCGCAACGCCGCGCGCTCTGGCCCCGCCCCCGACACGCCCCCCCCGACACGCCCACTCCGAAAACCCCGGGACTTACGCGAGTCCCGGGGTTCTGCGCGCGCCGGTGAGCCTATGTAAAATAGGCTCACCGGCGCGCAGGGCCCTGCTCGCGTAAATCCGCCCGGTTTTGGGCGGATTTACGCGAGCAGGGCTCTGAAAATCTGCCCCAGTAGGTGGTCCCTGCCACTCAGACTTCACCTTGGCAACAGATCTCCATGCTTCCTGCCCTGTGCTTTGTTGCTGTTTGGTCTGGTTCCTGTTCTGGTAACTGTTCTTGTTCCAGTACCTGTTCCAGCTTCCTGTGCCTTCAATCCGTTGGACAGATCTCCCTGGCTTTGACGTTGCTTGGACCTAACCTTGTCTCCCACCACCTGTCCTGACTTCTGCTTGAGCCTGACTTTGTCTTCAGCCGCCTGCCCTGACCCTTGCTTGGACTTGGCCTTGTCTTAGGCTTCTGCCTGACTTGCAGTCCGGACTTAACCTTGTTCCTAACTGTGCTGCCTGCTTTAGTCTGTCTGGACTTTGGAAACCAGCCTCGTCTTCTGCTTAGCCTGACTTGCAGTCTGGACTTGATCTCATCTCCAATCGCATTGCCTCTGCTCTACTGGGTCTGGACTTTGGATCCAGCCTCCCCCTTTGAATCCTATGTCTCTGCTGCTTCCTGGCACCCTGCTTGGAACTCTCTCCGGGATCAACCACGCGGAGGCCCACCTAAGTCCAGCCATTCCCGGCACCCAAGGTCTCAACCTGTGGGAACGAGGGCTAGTATTGGTGAAGCTCCAGTTGGCCTCTGCTTCCTGTTTGGCCTCGCCTCCTGATGGTGGGGACCCATGGAGGATTCGTTCAGGGGCGGCACCAACACCACCTTGGGCCAAGGGTCCACCTCTGCAACAGATTGCCAAGGCCATGGACCCGGCAGAGCCTTCCACTCTCTAGGCCATTCCGGGCCTGGTCTTGAAGATCCAGAAACAGCAGCAGCTCTTGGAGGCATTGGCTACTTCCATTGAACACCTCAACGCCTGCCTGGACTCTCATTCTGGCTCTGCGGCCTCTACACCATACCACTCAGTTCTCAGGCACCAGCTTTGCTTGCCCTGCCCACTCCACCCCAGTTCAATGGGGATCTGAATCTTTGCAGGGGCTTTATGAACCAATGTTACATGCAGTTTGCTCTACAATCATCCATCTTTCAAGACGATCTCATGAAGGTGACCTTCATCCTTTCATGCCTAGAGGGCAAGGCTTTGGCTTGGGCTTCTCCCTTATGGGAGCAAGTCAAATCTCTTCTCCAAGAGCTATCACGTTTTTTGACTACCTTCCATCGGACCTTCGATGATCCAAGGAGGCAGGCTACAGCTAGTTCAAATCTTCTGCATTTGCGGCAAGGTCATTGAGCATGCAATGAATATAGTATAGAATTCCGTACTCTAGCAACAGAGTGCGGCTGGCAGGAGGACTGCCTCCAAGTCATTTACCTAGATGGCCTGTCTCCCCCAGCTCAAGGACGAGCTTGCAGCCCACGAACTACCCTCCTCTTTCAAGGATCTCATTGACCTCAAGGGTCGCATAGACCATTGCCTCCAGGAGTGCCACCAGGAAGCTTGGGTACCCAATGCCCCACTGTGGAACATTCTCGCTCTCCACCTGCGGTGGGCCCTGCAGCTCGTGGAGCCTTGCTGTCTACTAAGGTCAATGTTATGGTCCCGGGCCATGCCTTGGTCCCTCCACCTACCTCGGGGCCGGCCCGGGCGGCTGGAACCTCTCTTCGGCTGGCAAGGCCCAGCCTACTCTGCTGCGGTGTTCTCTCCTCGAGGGAGATGCTGTTGATTCTCCATGCTTGGCTCTGCCCCCTAGACACGCGCGCGCATGCACAAGGGCTCTACATTTAAAGGGCCCAGTGCAGGAAGACGGAGGACAGCCCAGAGATGACGTCAGACGCTGCAGGGATATTTAAATCCTGCATCCACCTCTGTGCCTTGCCTTACAACGAGGTTCACTCTCTGTTGAGAGCTACTAGTTGTTGCTTCTGACTTCGGCTTCCGACTACTGACTTTGGCTCATCCACTGGCTTCTGATTCAGGCTTCTGTCTACTGGTTCCTGTCTCCAGCTTTCATCCAGGAGGCCTCTCCTAAGTCCAAGTGGCTCGGGTCCTCACAAGCTCCTCTTGGGGGGGACCGCAGGCTTCCAGTGGTGAAGTTCCAGTTGGTCTCCTGGCTTCAGCTCTACTCTTCTCTGTCCTCTGGAAATCCTCTTCAGACACCGACCCACAGGAGACCGCATGTAAGTCCAAGCGGCTTGGGTTCTCACGGGCTCCTCCTAGGGGGACCACGGGCTTCCAGTGGTCAAGATCCCTCCTGTCTCCTGCCCTGTGCCACCTCCCGGCTTTGACTTCCACTTGGGCCTTCCCGCAGTGTGTCATCATCTGTCCCAGCCGGCTCAAGGGTCCACGAATCCAACAGTCGAGAAACCCATGCAGCTAGGACATGGATGACTCACTCCTGAGGAACACCTTAGGTGGAGGCATTCAGGTCTGTGCTCATACTGCGGTTCATGTCCCATCTATCTGGGAAACTCACTGGCCTGAGTTCAGTAGGGGTCCTGAACTTTGGCGCTACCTCTCCGGCCCCCCAGCTAATGTTTCCAGTTACCCTGACCTGGAATTCCTGTTCCTTTCCCACCTTGGCTTTGTTCGATTCAGGAGCCAGCGGGAACTTCCTTGTGAAGGATTTGGTCCAACTCCTGGGCATTCCTACCCGTACCATCGAGAAATTACTACTTATTGCCTCCATCCATGGTGAACCTCTGTCACTGTTCCTGTTCACCTCCTCACCTTAACTCTGCATGAAGAGGAGGTAGAATTCTTTATCCTGGATAAGTCCATCCACCCAGTGGTGCTAGGGTTACCATGACTTCAATGTCATTCACCCCAATTCAATTGGGGAACCCTGCAACTCACTGAATGGAGTCCTGCTTGTCACCACACTTGTCTCAGGAAAGTGGAACCATCTTCTGTGATCCAGCTGGCGGTCACTGTCTCGTGGCTTACTGCACCATATGCTGACTTTGAAGATGTCTTCTCCAAACAGAAGGCTGACATCCTTCCACTTCACTGTGACTGCCCCATTGACCTCTTGACGGGTACTACACCCCCTAGGGGCAGGACCTATCCTCTTTCCGTACCTGAAACCTGAGCTATGTCAGACTATATCCATGAAAACATGGCTAAAGGATTTATTCGTCCTTCCACGTCACCTACTGGTGCAGGTTTTTTCTTTATCACCAAGAAGAATGGGTTATTACGACCATGCATAGACTACCAAGGCTAAAATGCCATCACTCGCACGGACAACTACCCTCTACCTTTGATAAATGAGCTATTTGACCACCTCCAAGGGGCGACTATCTTTACCAAGCTTGACCTGCGAGGAACCTACAACCTGGTTCGTATTCACCCTGAATATGTTTGGAAGACCGCTTTCAACACCAGGGATGGGCATTACGAATATCTCGTGATGCCATTTGGCCTTTGTAATGCCCCTGCGGTGTTCCAACGCATGATCAATGATATCTTCCACGACTTGTTCTTTGTTATGGTCATCGCCTACTTAGACGACATCCTTATTTTCTCAAAGAATCTCACTACCCATCAATCAGACATCTGCATGGTGCTGCAGCGCCTGCGTGGAAATCACTTTTTTGCCAAACTAGATAAATGCTTGTTTGAAAAACAGATCTTGCCCTTTCTGGGATATATCATCTCCCTACATGGTTTCTCCATGGATCCTGGAAAGCTACAAAACATCTAAGATTGTCCCCGGCCTATGGGCCCCAGGTGCTCCAGTGGTTCCTAGGCTTTACTAACTACTAGGTATATGAATCAGGTGCCCGATCGTTCCCGCTTTCGGGTTCATCTGGCTGTGGGAAAATCTCATATTCCCACGGATTTACTTTTTTTTTCGTGAAAAATCGGTTTTCGGCTTAGTGCGTCCTAACTCCTGTTAGCTCGCACTAACAAAAAATAGCAAAAAGTAACAAAAAATAAAAATAAACAGTTTTTTGTTACTGCACACTAACCCGAAAAACAATTTTCATGAACATACGGGGGAAAAAGTGTTTGTTTCTTATTTTAACCAATATATAACGAATTAAGAAATATCATACGATATTTCAATTCATTATAAAAATGATTCACATCCCTACTAACTACTATCGTCACTTCATAGTTAATTACTCTCTGGTTGCTGCACCCCTCATGGCCCTTACCCATAAGGGAAGTGACACCAAGAACTGGCCCTCAGAAGCTATTGCGACCTTTTATGCCTTCCAGCATGGTCCTTGCTTACATCACCTGGATCTGAACTGCCCTTTCACTGTTGAAGTTGATGCTTCTGCTATCGGAACAGGGATGGTGTTGAGTCAGCATTCCCAAAAAGGGGTTCTGTGCCTGTGTTCCTTTCACTCATATAAGTTCTCCCCCGCAGATTGAAATTATAGCATTGGGGATCGAGAACTCCTTGCGATCAAACTTGCTCTTGAAGAATGGCACCCCTGGCTGGAGGGTGCTCAACATCAGTTCAAAATATTCACAGATCATAAGAACCTGGAGCATCTCTGACATGCCCAGTGAACTCTCGCCAAGCCTGCTGGACGTTTTTCTTTACCTGGTTTGATTTTGACCTATGTTATCATCCAGCTGAGAAAAACTTGCGTGCTGATGCCTTGTCCCACTCATTTGAACCTGAGGATTCCCAAGAAGAGTCTCAGCACATCATCAACCCAGCCTGCATCTCCTTGTCTGCCACTATGACTGTGCCTGCCAGGAAAATGGTGTACTTCGCAGGCTTCATGAAAAAGTGCTTCAATGGGCACACGACTCCCAAGTAGCTGGCCATCCTGGACACGCAAGACAATGTCCCTTTTATAGTGTTACTACTGGTGGCCCACCATGTCTTCTGATACCAGTGCCCATGAGGATTCCTGCCCCCAAATGCCCTTATTCATGGGCTGACCTTGGGGGCTACTGCCGCAATTGTCTGCCCCCAAAGAACCCTGGACTCCCTTGTCCACTGATTTTGTGGTGGACCTTCTGATGTCTAAGAGGAACACTGTCAACTGGGTGGTCATAGACAGTTTCTCCAAGATGGCTCATTTTATTATACTTCATAGTCTGCCCTCTGTGCCTGAACTTGCATGCCTGTTCTTCCTCCATATCTTTCATCTCCATGCCTGAAGATGTCTTTCATATCCATTGCCTGAAGATATCATCTCAGACAGAGGACCTCAGTTCGTCACCGGCTACTGATGATCACTATGTAGAAAGTTTGGGATCCCCATCAGTCTAACCACTGCTTATCATCCCCAGGCCAAATGCCAAGGCGAGCAGATGAATCACTCCCTTAAGTACTTTCTTGGTGCTTCAATGACAAGTAAGACAACTGGGCACAACTACTCCCATGGGTGAAGTTCTCTCACAATTCCCACATTGCTGCAGCCACAGGAATCTCCCCCTTCTCTATGGTATATGGAAAACAGCCATGGCCTCCTCTGCCGATTCCTCTTACAGTGATTTCTCTGGTGGCTCAAGCAACAGCTGATGCCCTTCAGATCTTGTGGATGCGCACTAATCAAAGATTTCGGCAAGTTGCCGCACGTGCCAAGAAAACCTTAGATGCTCTTCGTAGACCTGCTCCTGAGTTCCAACTTGGTGACAGAGTATGGCTGAGTACCCACCATATTCACTTGAAGCTTCCCTCCCAGCAGTTCACTCCCAGGTATATTGGGCCATTTCCTATTGCTCGACACATTGGCCCAGTGACCTACCAGCTCCGTCTTCCTCCTACACTGAGAGGGCACAACTCTTTCCACGTCTCGCTATTCAACCCTTTAGTATTTTCTTGGCCATTCCATAAGACTCCAGTACCCTCACAAGTTATCTCAGAGACAGATATTCTCTACTGAGTACAAGAAGTCCTGGATGTCCGGAGGAGATGCCGCCATTGAGAGTACCTCCAATCTTAGAGGAGTATGGTCCCAAATACAATTCCTGGGAACCATCCAGTAACATTCTTGAAAAAGAGCTCCTTCAGTAGTTCCATCAGTCCCATCCGTGCAAACCCAGACCTCCAAGAGGGAGGCGTAAATGGGGGGGGGGGGGGGGGTACTGTTGTGTTTCCAGGCCATGGCAGGTCCACGGATGGCTTTACTCACCCCCGATGCCCGTCTTCCCTGACAGCGTTAGACAGCTGCCTATGCACTCAATCTCCGCCTGTGCTCCCAGGCCCCTTTGGTATTGCTGTGGCCTCTTCTGGTCCTGGCCGGGTCTCCCCACGTGCATCGCAGGGAGACGCCACCACTTCTTAGTTTTCATCCTGTTTATCTTAGTCACGCATGTGCGCGCCTTCACTGGCTTTAAAGGGACCGCGGCAGGAAAACCTCCTGCGGCCCCGGATGATGACATCAATCAGCCTCCATATATAAGGCGGTCCCTGCTTCCTGTTGCGTGCTTCTTTGCTGTTTGTTCTTGTTCCAGTACCTGTTCTCATTCCAGTACCTGTTCTATTCCAGTACCTGTTCCTGCTCCATTACCTGTTCTAGCTTCCTGTGCCTTCTACCCTTCGGACTGATCTCCCTTGCTCAGACCTAACCTTGTCTCCCACCTCCTGCTCTGATTTCTGCTTGAACCTGACATTGTTTTCAGCAGCCTGCCCTGACCCTTGCTTGGACTTGGCCTTGCCTTAGGCTTCTGCCTGACTTGCAGTCTGGACTTAACCTTGTTCCTAACTGTGCTGCCTGCTGTAGTCTGTCTGGACTTTGGAACCCGGCCTCATCTTCTGCTCAACCTGACTTGCAGTCTGGACTTGATTTCGTCTCCAACCACATTGCCTCTGTTCCTCTCAGTCTGGACTTTGGATCCAGCCTCTCCCTTAGAATCCTGTGTCTCCACTGCTTCCTGGCACCCTGCCTTGGACACTCTCTCTGGGATCAACCACAGGGAGGTCCACCTAAGTCCAGCTGGCCCTGGTACCCAAGAGCTTAACCTGTGGGGAACGAGGGCTGGTATTGGCAAAGCTCCAGTTAGCCTCCACTTCCTGTTTGGCCTCACCTCCCAATGGTGGGTTCCCATAGGGTTTCCCCCACAGGTGGCGCCAATACCACCTCGGGCCAAGGGTCCACCTCTACAACACCATATCCTTTTTAAAATGCGGGAAACAGAACTACCTACACTACTCAAGGTGTGGTCATACCATGGAGAAATAGAGAGGAATTTTGATATTCTCTGTTTTCTTTTCCATTCCTTTTAGTTATTTGTATTTATTTATTTATTTGTTTATTTATTTAAAAACTCTTCTATACCATCGTTAAGTTAGATAACCATTACAATGGTTTACAGAAAGGCATGATAATGAAAATTATGAGTGGATAGATTACAGATTAATTATGTGCCATCATAGTACGGTAACAATTTAATACAATAAACTATGTGTGTAAGTTAGGCCTGTTTGTTAGGAACATATTAGGCAGTTTGAAATTAACATTAATATGCATTTGTAGGATAAGAATAACAACCTCTAGCTTGGTGCGTCCTTATGAATCAACTGTTTTTCTCCTTCTCTTTATCTTTGTAAAAAGCTTGTTTAAAGAGCCAGGTTTTCAGATTAGTTTTGAATATTTTCAAATTTCTCTGCAGCCTTATTTCGAGTGGCATGGTGTTCCATAGTACAGGACCAGCCAGTAACCGTGCTCTTTCCCTTACTTGCATGAGGCGTACTGTTTTGTCAGAGGGGACAGTTAGTAGAGCCTTATTAGCAGATCTCAGGTTTCTTTGCGGGACATGTACGCGCAGTGCAGTGTTAAGCCAGTCTGCTTTTTCATCGTGGATTAGTTTATGGATTATTCATAGTGCTTTATATTATAGTCTTTGTTCAATTGGAAGCCAGTGTAATTCGGCAAATGTTCCTGTAATGTGGTCTCTCTCTTTTTTGCCAGTCAAAATTCTAGCAGCGGAATTTTGCAATATTTGTAGTGGCCGAATCGTAGATTGTGGCAGTCCTAATAGCAAGGAGTTACAATAAACAGTGCTTGCGAATATCATTGCCTGAAGAACTGTGCGAAAATTGTTTAGTGTTAGTAGGGGTTTTAGCCTTCTCAGGATCATTAGTTTCGTGAATCCTTCTTTTATTTTCTGTGAGATGTGTTGTTTCATGTTTAGCTCAGGGTCAATTATTACTCCTAGATTCCGTACTTTTATTGCTAACTCAACGACTTGAATATTTTTGATTGTGAATGTTGGTTGTATATGGTGTATGTTTTTACGTTCAAGGTGTAAGAATTCAGTTTTGTCGATGTTTATTACCTGTTCCATCTGGTTTAGGAGCTGTTTGATTATTTCAAGATACATATTGGCTAGCTTCATTGTTTCTTCAATGGTGTTTACAATGGGTAAAAATAATTGTATATCGTCTGCGTATATGTAATGTATGATTCCAAGTCCTGCTAGTAGGTAACATACTGGGAGGAGATAAATATTAAAGAGTGTTGCCAATAGGGCTGATCCCTGTGGGACACCGGTTAGCAGTGTGACTTTGTCTGAAAGTGTATTTTTGATTTGAACTTGGAAACATCTATTGTTTAAGTATGACTCAAACCATTTTATTGTTTTATTAGTGAGTTCTATTTTTTTCAGTCTATTGATTAGTATTTTGTGATTTACAGTGTCAAATGCTGTGGAGAGATCTAATAGCACCAGAATGTAGTGTGTTCCTGTATCGAAGCCTAATAATAATCCCTAGCATTCTGTTTGCTTTCTTGGCTGCCACCAAACACGGAGCAAAGGATTTCAACATAATATTATCCATGATGATGCCTTGATTCTTTCCTGGGTGATGACTCCCAATGTGGAACCTTGCATTGTGTAGCTATAATTTGGATTGTTCTTCCCTACATCATCACTTTGCACTTGTCCACATTAAATGTCAACTACCATTTGGATGCCCAGCCTCCCAGTCTTGCAAAGTCCTCTTGCAATTTCTCACAATCCTCTTATGATTTAACAACTTTGAATAATTTTGTATCATCAGCAAATTTGATCACCTCACTTGTCATTCACATCTCTAGATCATTTATAAATATGTTGATAAACAATGGTCCCATTAGATCCCTGGGGCACTCCATTATTCAACTTTCTCCATTGAGAAAACTGACCATATATCACTATTTATTATCTTTTAGCCAGTTATGAATCCACAATAGAGCATTGCTTCCTATCCCATGTAGTTCGACATTTGCATGCTTTGACCAAATGGAGAAATTATTAAACTCAACTATTAATGTCTGAAAACACTGGGAAACTGAGTTTCCAAAGAAAAAAACAAGCAGAAGGGAAGAGCTTGTACATAGTCTTTCATTATAGTTACCATATGGTTATTAGTCTTAAGGCTGTGGTAGGAAGGGTATCTGGCCAAGATAGATTCACAAAGAGCAAGAATCAGCAACAGAACTTGGCAAATCATTGGTATAGCAATGCTGTGTTTCTCAGTAACAGAATCACAGTCAACAAGGATTGAAAGTATGGTTTTGTCCTTCAGGAGAAGTAGATCCAGTGTCTGATGATAGGAGAAGTTTGGTCCATCAAAAGGGTTTGGTTCCATGGGTAGGAGGTTGAGCTCTTGTCCCATCATGTGGAGTGAGGGCCCAAAAGAGGCACAGTCAGGGATCAGCTTGGACACAGTATTAGAGATATGCATGACCAAAAATGCTTCTGTTTTCATTTTGTTGTGTTTGTGTGTATGTGTGTTGGTGGAGGGGAGGGGGAGGGGAGGGGGAGGGATGTGGATAGGAGGTGGGGATTACATGAATAGACTCACATTGGATATTAGCAGTGAATTTGAGGTGGGGATTACATGAATTCAACCAAATCAAAAAGGAATTAAAAATATCCTCGTCACCTCTCCATAGAATAAAGACATCATCATCGATCATCTTGTTGTCTGGAAACGGTACATCAATGATGTCTTTATTCTATGGAGAGGTGATGAGGATATTTTTAATTCCTTTTTGATTTGAGTGAATTCATGTAATCCCCACCTCAAATTCACTGCGTGTGAGCATGGATCTGTCTTTGTATCTGAATCTCATCTGTCTTATAACACCTGACAGTCAATTAGAGTGACTGTGCTGAGTCATTATGACTGAGCTCTTCCTGATCATGCTCTCTGGGAAACCAGGTGCAAGGGAGTCTGGGAAATGTAGGTCTCTTCAGTGGCCATCTTAATTCTATTTCCTTTAGAAACCAGTTAGATTCTACCTTGTGATTTAAAGATAAAGGTGACTTATGTGCAGGGATAGTGCATCTATTTCTTAATCTATCACAGGCACCAAGTACAAGTACTCTAGCACAGAGTGTGCTTGTGTTTATGTGTGTGTGTGTGTGTGTGTGTGTGTAGGGGAGCGAGGTGGGGATCCTACCAAACTAGTCCTGTACTCAGGAACACCTTTACCAGGTATTTAAGGCAAGTGGACATTACAAAGTAGCACATCGAAACCTGTCAGATCATTTATTTTGTTAGCATTTTAATATCCTTGCATACTGCCTAGAATTTTAGATAGAGAAGTCTATAAATAATTTATAAATAAATATTATACACGGTTCAAAATCTCAAAACCCTGATCTGGATTCACTCATTCTATCTCAGGCTAATATTTTTATATTTCTTTTGGTATTGGTAATTAGGGCTCAATTTCAGCCATTGTAATTAATTATTGTAACCTTGTCTAGGATAATTATTTCTTTTCAGAATTGATTGCCATACTGATTTTTGCCAATCTAAACCTATTTAAAAGTTCAAGGAGGACATACTGAATCTATTTCACCCCCGAATACATCCTCAATTGTTAGCCTTCAGACTCATACAATTCCACTATGTATTATAATCATTAAACTCGAATTGGAATCATTCAATCTGCACTATAATTTCTCAAAACTATCAATTAACAGGCATAGAAGACATCCTTCTATTAGTACAATGCATTTGAACCATGAGAGCACATTATGGTAACAAATAAGATTTTTTATTTATTGATAATAATTCCTACAGGCATTCTTCACATTTTAAATTGTATTTAATAGAAAATATCATATTTTAAATTGTATTTAATAGCAAATATCATATCATACATGGTGTATTTTAATCTTTCATTTCACCCCTTCTTGAGATGTCATTCTGGGGCAACATATGCCCTCACTACCCAATAGAACTAAAAGGATGTCTCCCCATGGCTTGCCCTCAGTATCAATTAGTCCACTGGGTGGAGCTAAATCAGTATCATTTTACACATTGACTTGCAACAGTAAAGTTCTCCATTGAGCAATCCCAGAATGGTTATTTATTTGATTTTTTTCTGCCTTTCAAATACTTCAACGTGTATTACATTCACATGCTGTAAATATTTCCCTATCCCCAGAGGGCTTAGACTAATATACAAATTTTTAGACGACATCTGCTTCAGTGATAAAATGTGCCATTTATTATTTAATGTTGATGTGCTGAATTCAAATATGACAATTAAACCAACTGATTGGCTACTGTTTCCATGGCATTTAAGTTTTTACATTTTATGTCTGTCTATTGCGTAAAGAATATATAGATAGTAGAATTTTAATCATAAAATATAAACTTAGATCTTTTCATGTATTTATGTTTGCATAATCTGTCTCTGCGAGGCACTGGGTGTTTAGCAGATGGAATGTTTGCATGCTGCACAGTCCACTTTTTCTTGTCTGCAAACCTTTCAGAACTGGAGACACCGTGCGGAAGAAGCACTTATTGATATGATCTGTTGGCTCTCTCCAATTCATTGGTAATGCAAAAGAGCAGGTTTCCTTTCCCTGTTCAACCACTGATGAAGATTATTTGCACAAGTGTTGGAGTCTAGGAAGCTGGTAACACTGTCATACTCCCAGGAGCCATACCATCTGCCTCCCACCTTTCTCCAGCATTTGTCCTCTGAGGCGCTAACCTTTAAAAAGGAGATAGAGCGGTTTTTAAACTAGAACAAAGGGGAAAGCCAACAGTCGCTCAGCAGCACATGGTTCGGAGGGAGGAATCGACAAAGGATACTAATCATGCATTAGAATTAGGGCATCCTGACAGTGAGGTACCATTAATAAGAAAAGTAATCCAAGTGCCTGTAATTAAAAACTCACCTGAGCTAAAAGATTCCAATTTATCCTTATCAATTAGAAAGCAGAATGAAAATACAAACAAAACCACACTTTGAAATGTTTATATGCTAATGCCAGAAGTCTAAGAAGTAAGATGAGAGAATTAGAATGTATAGCAGCAACCAAAATGATAAAGGGAATGGAACAGCTCCCCTATGAGGAAAGTGTTTAAAATCATGAGAGGTCTAGAATGGATTAATGTGAATCAGTTATTTACTCTTTCAGATAATAGAAAGACTAGGGGACACTCCTTGAAGTTAGCATGTGGCATATTTAAAACTAATTGGAGAAAGTTCTTTTTCACAACGCACAATTAAACTCTGGAATTTGTTGCCAGAGGATGTGGTTAGTGCAGTTAGTGTAGCTGTGTTTAAGAAAGGATTCTTGGAGGAGAAGTCCATTACCTGCTAGGGGTGTGCATTCGGATTGACCGCATTAGTAAAACACAACTCATATTTTTTTTTTACTTAAAAAATTGATTCGACATAAACGATCGGATTTCCCACATATCGAACATAGATATGTTCGATATGTGGGAAATCGCGATTGTTGAGCCAAAATAAAAATATAAACCCCCTCACCCTCCTTAATCCCCCCCCCCCCCCCGACTTACCACAACTCCCTGGAGATGGAGCGAGGAGTGAGGACGCCATTTCTGCAATCCTTGGCGAGAAGCATGTGACGTCAGCGGCACGTCGAGTGACGCCGGCGTCACGTGATTCCCGGCTCGTTCGCGCCGGACGGCTCGTTCGGCCCAAAAAGAACTTTTGGCCAGCTTGGGGGGGCCTCCTGACCCCCCCAAGCTGGCCAAAAGTTCTTTTTGGGCCGAACGAGCCGTCCGGCGCGAACGAGCCGGGAATCACGTGGCGCCGCGTCACTCAGACGCGACGTCACGTGATTCCCGGCAAGTTCGCGCCGGACGGCTCGTTCGGCGCGAACAAGCCGGGAATCACGTGACGCCGACGTCACGTGATTCCCGGCTCGTTCGCGCCGGACGGCTCGTTCGGCCCAAAAAGAACTTTTGGCCAGCTTGGGGGGGTCAGGAGGCCCCCCCAAGCTGGCCAAAAGTTCTTTTTGGGCCGAACGAGCCGTCCGGCGCGAACGAGCCGGGAATCACGTGACGCCGCGTCACTCGACGTGCCACCGACGTCACATGCTTCTCGCCAAGGATTGCAGAAATGACGTCCTCACTCCTCGCTCGATCACCAGGGAGTTGTGGTAAGTCTGGGGGGGGGATTAAGGAGGGTGAGGGGGTTTAATTTTTTTTTTTGCACATATGTACATATACCCAACTCATTGGATTTTTTTTATGTCCATATTGGCCGCAAGTGGGACCCCCTTTCGGACATAAAAAATATGAACATAAAATTTTGCTCTGCACATCCCTATTACCTGCTATTAATTAAGTTGACATAGAAAATATCCACTGCTATTACTAGCAACAGTAGCATGGATTAGACTTTTTCACTCAACACACAATAAAGCTCTGGAATTTGTTGCCAGAGGATGTGGTTAGTGCAGTTAGTGTAGCTGGGTTCAAAAAAGGTTTGGATAAGTTCTTGGAGGAGAAGTCCATTAATGGCTATTAATCAATTTTACTTAGGGAATAGCCACTGCTATTAATGGCATCAGTAGCATGGGATCTTCTTAGTGTTTGGGTAATTGCCAGGTTCTTGTGGCCTGGTTTGGCCTGTGTTGGAAACAGGATGCTGGGCTTGATGGACCCTTGGTCTGACCCAGCATGGCAATTTCTTATGTTCTTATGTTTGGGTACTTGCCAGGTTCTTATAGAAACATAGAAATGACGGCAGAAGAAGAGCAAACAGCCCATCCAGTCTGCTCAGCAAGCTTTCACACTTTTTTTTCTCTCTCACATCTGTTTCTCTTGGCTCTTAGTAACCTTTTTTATTCTATTTCCCTTCCACCCCCGCCATTAATATAGAGAACAGTGTTGGAACTGCATCTAAGTGAAATAGCTTAATTAGTTAGGGGTATTAACCACCGCAATAAGCAAGCTACACCCATGCTTATCTGTTTATCCAGACTATGCAATTCAGTTCTTGTTGATTGTTGCCTGAATATAGATTCTCCTTTCTTCATTCCCCCCTGCCGTTGAAGCAGAGAGCTATGCTGGCTATGCATTGAAAGTGAAATATCAGTCTTTCTCCCCTGCCGTTGAAGCAGAGAGCTATGCTGGCTTTGCATTGAATGTGAAGAATCAGTCTTGCTCCCCTGCCGTTGAAGCAGAGGGCTATGCTGGATATGCATGAAGTTTAAAACTTCCTCCCCTACCGTTGAAGCAGAGAGCTATGCTGGATATGTGTGAAGTGTCAGACTATCTCCCCTGCTGTTGAAGCAGAGAGCTATGCTGGATATGCATTGAAAGTGAAGTATCATGCATTGAAAGTGAAGTATTAGCTTATTTGGTTTGGGGTAGCAACCGCCGTAACAAGCAAGCTACTCCCCACTTTTTTGTGAATGCAAATCCTTTTTTCCACATTTCCTCATTGCCGCTGAAGCTTAGAGCAAAGTTGGAGTCGCATTAACCATGTGCATGTTTATTGAATAAGGGTATTATCACCTGGTAGTAGCCATCATTCCCATGAGTCACCCACTCTTCATTCACATTCTCTAGACTTTATGAATCCACAGAGTTTATCCCACGCCCCTTTGAAGTTCTTTACAGTTTTGGTCTTCACCACTTCCTCCGGAAGGTCATTCCAGGCATCCACCACCCTCTCCAATAAGAAATACTTCCTGACATTGTTCTGAATCTTCCTCCCTGGAGTTTTAAATCATGACCCTTGGTTCTGCTGATTTTTTTCCAGTGAAAAAGGTTTGTCGTTATCTTTGGATCATTAAAACCTTTCAAGTATCTGAAAGTCTGTATCATATCACCTCTGCTCCTCCTTTCCTCCAGGGTGTACATATTTAGATTCTTCAATCTCTCCTCATAAGTCATTCGATTAAGACTCTCCACCTTTTTGGTCGCCCTTCTCTGGACCACCTCCATCCTGTCTATGGCTCTTCGGAGATACGGTCTCCAGAACTGAGCGCAGTACTCCAGGTGAGGCCTCACCAAGGACCTGTACAAGGGAATCATCACCACTTTTTTTACTCGATATTCCTCTCTCTATGCAGCCCAGCATTCTTCTGGCTTTAGCTATCACCTTGTCACATTGTTTTGCTGACTTCAGATCATTAGACACTATCACTCCAAGGTCTCTCTCCTGTTCCGTACACATCAGCCCTTCACCCCCCATCAAATACAGTTCTTCCGGATTTCCACACCCCATATGCATGACTCTGCACTTCTTGGCATTGAATCTCAGCTGCCATATCTTCAACCACTCTTCCAGCTTCTTTAAATCCCGTCTCATTCTCTCCACTCCTTCCGGCGTGTCCATTCTATTGCAGATCTTAGTGTCATCCGCAAACAGACAAACCTTACCTTCTATCCCGTCCGCAATGTCGCTCACATAGATATTGAACAGGACCTGTCCCAACACCGATCCTTGAGGCACTCCGCTTAACAATGCTCTCTCTTTAGTGTAAGTTCCATTTATCATCACACATTGTCTTCTGTCTGTCAACCAGTTTGCAATCCAGGCCACCACCTCGGCATGCACCCCTAAGCTTCTCATTTTATTCACCAGCCTCCTGTCCAGGACCGTATCAAAAGCCTTGCTGAAAACAAAGTAGATGATGTCGAGCGCTCTTCTTTGATCCAACTCCTTATTCACCTAGTCGAAAAAAGTCAATCTGATTTGTCTGACAGGATCTTCCCCTGGTGAATCCATGCTGCCTCTGGTCCAGCAATTCTCCCGACTGTAGATAGTAGAGATGTGAATCGGAACTGGAATCAGTTCGGATTCCGGTTCTGATTCACATGTAGTTTTTTTTCCATCGGGCCCGATCGCGGTTTTGTTTATCTGCTACGCCCGAGCCGATAAACAAAAAACCCACCCGACCCTTTAAAACTAATGCCTTAGCTTCCCCCACCCTCCCAACCTCCCCAGAAACTTTTTACAGGTACCTGGTGGTCCAGTGGGGTTCCCGGGAGCGATCTCCTGTTCCCGGGCCGACGGCTGCCACTAATCAAAATGGCGCCAATGGCCCTTTGCCCTTACCATGTGACAGGGTATCCGTGCCATTGGCCGGCCCCTGTCATATGGTAGGAGCACTGGATGGCCAGCACCACTTTTAAAGATGGCCGCTGTTCTGGGACCTCCCTGCCAATCAGTTCTGCTTGTGGCACCAGCTTCCTGAACAGGGTCCACTTGCAATGAGAGAGAGAATCCGCTATCTGATGGAACATTCCAGGAACATGCTTTGTTTGCACCACAATATCATGCGCAGGCAGCATAACACAAACTCCCTCAGCAACTCTGACACAAGGAGGCACTTGGAAGTCTGTTTGTTTATTCACTAGGGGTGTGCATTCGTTTTCACCGTATTTGTAATCTGCAACTTATTTTTAGCGATCCGAAAAATACGTTGGGAGGCGAAACGCATCGCGACGCCCAACGTATTCAACAGATTTCTGTTGAATACAGTGAACCTAAATAAACATTTAAACCCCCACCCTCCTGACCCCCTCAAGACTTACCAAAACTCCCTGGTGGTCCAGCGGGGAGTCAGGAAGCCATCCCTGCACTCGTTTGTGGTTTCCTCACGGCGCTGATAGCCTGTGTCCAGGGGCTGCCGGTGCCATTGGTCAGCCCCTGTCACATGGTCACCGGAGCCATCTTGTGCTCCTATCACGTGACAGGTAGGTCATGTGGCAGGAAGTTGCTCCGGGACCCTCGTTGGACCCAACTGGAACTTTTGGCCAGCTTGGGGGGGTCAGGAGGCCCCCCTAAGCTGGCCAAAATTTCCGGTTGGGTCCAACGGGGGTCCCGGAGCGACCTCCTGCCACATGATGCCGGTGACCATGTGACAGGGGCTGACCAATGGCACCGGCAGCCCCTGTGAAACAGGCTATCGGCGCCGTGAGGAAATCACAAACGAGTGCAGGGATGGCTTCCTGACTCCCCGCTGGACCACCAGGGAGTTTTGGTAAGTCTTGGGGGGGATTAAGGAGGGTGGGGGGTTTAAATTTGTATTTAGGGAACCGGGAAACGTATGGACAGATCGACAACTTATGGAATTCTCCATACTTCCATATTCAATGGAATCGATCCTCAACGACAATGTATCACAAACACAATGAAAACCTTTTGTCTGCACATCCCTATTATTCACTGGACTACCAATGCATTGTTGCATTATAACACCACACATTGACAATTAAGCACCTTGCCCCAGATGTGTATGGTGATTACAATAGGAAAAAGCTCCAGAAATGTGATGTTCCTTATTAGGCCACCCGCTGTCCAGTGGTCTGGCCTATGTGCTGTGTCCCAAGCTCCCTTGAAATAGATACCAAACCAATACCTCCACACATCAGAGTATAGCTGAAGGTCATCATTGTTGACCGGTCTAGGAAGCCACGCTGAAACACCATTATCCTTGAGGAACTTAGATTATAAAGCTAGGTCTTCCCTAATTGGCCTGCTTATCTACAAGCAGTGGTGGTCATGAACCAGATCTACCATGGGCTGGATTAAGTGACACAGGAAAATCCTGCCCATAGGAATAATGCGCACATCCAAAACCAGGCTGTCTATGATTGGTCAGTTTCACTAACTTGTCGCCTGAATTCCATTTGTGTGGAATCAAGCTAGATGCCTAGAAAGTTAAGGACCATTGTAAAGAGATGCCAAACCTGTGCGCTAACTCATAAAATGTGTCAAACAACTTAACAAATTCAAGTGTACCTCCTCTTCCTATAAACAAGAAATCATCTAGATAGTGAACCAGCGAAGTTAGCCCAGATGCCTCTTCAGTTGCCCAATGTGGGAAGGTACTGAATATTTCAAAGTAGGCACATGAAATCGAGCATCCCATTTGCAGACATTTGTCGTAATAGAAGGCCCCCTTGAAATGGAAACCGAGTAGTGGAAAACTGAAGTCAGGCTCACCGATCTTTAGTTTTCTGGTTCACTTCTGGAGCCCTTTTTAAATATCACAGTTATGTTGACCACCTTACAGTCTTCAGGCACAATGAATGATTTTAATGATAAGTTACAATTTACTTGTAATAGGTCTGAAATTTCATTTTTTAGTTCTTTCAGAATCCTGGGGTTTATATCTTGGAGCCCTTGTGTGAGAGGATATGAAGTCACTTGGAGAGCAGAGCCTAGTTGTAAGATAATTTCCTGCTACATAAAGCTGATGGTGTCCTTCTAGTTGACCATGCTTTTCCATGACAGTACAGTGTAACTAGTATAATTATGAAATCAGCTTCTCTCATGCTCTATACCAAAGTCACCCTGTTGCTGAGTACAAGATATCGGCCAACAGAGACTGCTGCACTGAGAAATACTGAGATCCATATTGTCACGATCATGCCCCTCCGCTCAGCTTTGCTGGGCCTCGGGAATCCCTCTCCGCTCATATACCACTGTCCACTCGTACAGCTCCTGCACACCGCTGCTATGGACTCCTCCAAGTCTCTAGTCAGAGTGCCAGGCCTAGTCCTGGCACTCCCAAACAGTATTGTCACAGTTAAAGGACCAAAAACACCTCTATTCCTTCCATCAATTCAACAAACATTAATGATATTCTGTTATGAACTAAATTAATGACCTCATATAGGCATTTTAATCGGAGCCTTCATGTAAATGAGTGTGCTAAATAGCAGGTAGTATATCTCGCACTACCACTCAATGTATAATCATTGGTCATTGAAAAACATTTTTTTCATTTTTTGTGTGCCTGTTCACCTTAATAAAAGCATAAATCCTTCAATGTTTCAGTTGATATTTTCATATATTCATAGTATCATTTACTTAACTTATTCAAGTGATGTAAAGTGAAGAAACTAATCGACTCTGTGCCATGAGGATAACGCGCCCGACACGGTCCTTGTTTCGGTTTCCACCTTCTTCATAGGGCCATGATATTTATTGTTCAGTGATGCTTTCCGTGCTCTGGTAGTTAGTCTCTTCCAAACAGTACACAGAAAAAAGTCTTTATCACAAAAGGGTTTAATGTGGTCCTGTAGCCTCACCGGCTGCAGTCCTGTAATAATGCCTGGTTGTCCTTACAAGCCCCAAGGCTAACCGCTTAGGTTCTCCTTAACAAGCTCAGAGTTAAACAGCCTTTAAAACCACAATTCCCTTCCAACCTTTCTCATACATCCATTTACCAACACAGGATTTACCATCCCCCAACCTCCTGGTTATTCCACCTCCATAGAGGAACAGCT
This sequence comes from Rhinatrema bivittatum, assembly GCF_901001135.1. NCBI lineage: Eukaryota > Metazoa > Chordata > Amphibia > Gymnophiona > Rhinatrematidae > Rhinatrema > Rhinatrema bivittatum. Next base: position 342,042,631 of record NC_042620.1, on the reverse strand, counting down.
GGAGCTTTCCTCTCCCCAGCTTACCTCCATCTCCTCCTCTCTGACTCTGAGGCGCCGGGCTTTTGTGCCCAGCTCCACCACGGCAGCACACCCTCTTCCTCAGCTTCCATGGACTCCGCTGAGTCATAGGGATCAGTCCCTATTTCCTCCACCTGTTCCTGCTCACTCTCCAGCCAGGGGTCAGGTGCCGGTTCAGGGAACCTGGGAAGTGTAGTCTTTCTCATCTTCACCTGGGCCCCCTGCTGTCTGGCTCTGGTATTACCTGCCGCCTTTTGGTGTCTTGTCAGTTCCTGCTCTGGGCAGTGCTGCACTACATCACAATATTCAAAGGCCATTTAGGTGGATTACTGAAAAGTTATCTATCTAAATGGATACTGGCGATTTTGAAAGCCATATGAGGCTAAATTATAGCTGCATAATGGGTTATGAGACTAGAAATTAGCCACATAAGTTGGAGGCATTCCAGGAGCAGGTGAGAGGCATTTCCAGGTGGAGGAGGGTTATCCTAAAGTTAGCCAGTTAGACACAACTTTAAGATAGCTGGGTATATTCGGTGGTGTGACAATACCACTGAATATATCCTGCTAGTTAGCTGGATATGTTTTTTCGGCTAACAAGCTGACTTGCACAGTGACTGAAAATGGACCCCACTATGTTCTATGCTAAGTTAAGCTAAGCAGGCTACAATAATTGCAAGCTCTTACCACATATTATGCCTCTGTATGTGCCCCAAACAAAGTTTTGCTCTCAGAACCAGGAGATAACTGTTGCATCTAAAAACAAATAACAGAAAAGAATAAAGCTCAGGCAAGATGAATATCTTTAATACGTTTGGATAAGCAAGGTCAAAGAAACCTAATATTCAGCAATACAACCTTGTTCATCAACTATGCATATGTTATTTGTGCATTCTTATATTCCACAAGTTTTCAATGTAGATAACAAAATAACCTTAATAATTACATAAAAATTGACTAACAAGTGGTGTTCCTATTCCATCTAAAAAATACTATAACTTACAGCATCACATAAGCAGCAGAAGTAGGAAAAGAAATATTTGGGACAGAAGGACTGAGGAATTTCTAATCCATGCCTTTTAGCTAGAGTAAGAGATCAGCTGGGTATAGGAGCACTGTATGGCAATGCAGGTTCAGCTGCAGTATCTAGTTGTGAAAAGATGTGCAGAAAACACATCTAGTATTCACTGTGACTATTGTTGAGACTTTTCCTTCTGCCATGGTGGCCAATGTTATATGGAAATATTACGGTCAATTAGAATGTGTCAAACAAAAGGACAAAATGATGTCACAAGTTGTTTACAATTTTGGGCTCCCCCCTGCCAGGTCTACAATTGGTTATGATAAACCACCTAGAAAATGACTCTCTTGGAAATAGAGATGGGAATAGGGATACAAATTTAACTAAATATAGGCATTTTACATAAGAAATATTTTATAAATGTAATTTATTTTGTTCCTTTCATTTGCTAACATATTGCTAGCAAAAAAGTTTCAGTAAGAAAAACAATATCCCCTTTGCTTAACCTCTTTCTTGGATTTTCAGGCTAAAGAGGTTAGGGCTGTTCAGCTTGGAGACGAGACGGCTAAGGGGGGATATGATAGAGATGTTTAAAATCATGAGAATAAGTTATTTACTCTTTTGGATAATAGAAGGACTGGGGGGCACTCTAAGAAGTTAGTAAGTAGCACATTTAAAACTAATTGGAGAAAATTATTTTTCAATCAACGCACAACCAAGTTCTGGAATTTGTTGCCAGAGGATGTGATTAGTGCAGTTAGTGTAGCTGGGTTTAAAAAAGGTTTGGATAAGTTCTTGGAGGAGAAGTCCATTAACTGCTATTAATCAAGCTGACTTAGGGAATAGCCACTGTTATTACTAGTATCAGTAGCTTGGGAGATAATTTTTGGGTACTTTCCAGGTACTTGTAGCCTGGATTGGCCTCTGTTGGAAACAGGATGCTAGGCTTGATGGACCCTTGGTCTGACCCAATATGCTAATTTCTTGTGTTCTTTTGTTCTTAACTTTAATAAAAGATCACAGCTGTAAATGTGCAGGCCTATGGAAAAATCCGTACAATCTTGCTAATTTTTAAAATGGACTTCTTTTTTATTTATTTATTTATTTATTTAAGGGTTTATATACCGGAGGTTCCTGTATAATATACATATCACCCCGGTTTACAATGAACAGTAACTATCGCTTCAAGTTAGCGGTTTACAATGAACATGGTTAATCCAGATAACAGGAAAATGCTTTGAAAATTCAGGTTGCAGTTCATGTGTACAAAGTAATCAAAATACACACGATCATCAGCCTTAAGCATGCCTTTTAAAAACTGGGCTTAATGAGCTTAACATTTTCCCACAAGCTAAGCACATTCTGCAATTTTTACCCCAAAGAAAATATTGTGAAACCAGTCTCCAGCCAAAAACCCCCAAAATGACACAAATCATTTTCCAGCATAGGCCTGGATTTATCAAAATGCACTAAATATCACATGCGATAGGAAAAGGGGTGTATTTTATGGTAATAGTGCACTTTGTGATAAACAGCCTATCTTAGTGCTTCGCATAGGTATTACTGCAAACTGCAACAACTTTTTCACACTTTGTGGTAAGTACCACAATTGTTGAAATTCCCACTTACACCCACTGGGGGAAGAGAGAGGGAGAGAGCGAGCTGGGTAACATCAAGCTAGGTTGAGAGAACATTGTACAAATCTCATCTTTGGGTGAGTTTCCTCACTCCGAAGGTCATCAAATCTTCACAAGAGTGCACTGTTCTGTTTGTACATCGCACTCTGCATGTCAAAGTGGCCCCTAACTCCTACACTAATACCTAATCCTCACCTTGAGTAGCTAGGTGGGCCTCCTATAGACGTATAAATACCTACCTACTATGAGGGCCTTATAGCTAGTCTCTCTCTCTCTCCACCCCCACCCCCCCCAGCAGCTTTAAATAATGAAAATACTATTTGCGAAAACATTGCAAAGTGCAATAAAGCCATATCACATGGCTTAACACAAATGAAAAAGGTATAGTTAAAACTCTGCAATATGGCTTCACATAGCCAGCCCATTTGACCAGAAATCCCACCCTAAACTCCTCCCCTTTTCCTAATTTGCATTGCACCATGTGTTATGGTGTTTTTGCATGTGTTAAAGGTGCTTTTCGCATGTGAAAATGCCTTAATGCATGCACAAATGCCATATAGCACTTTGATAAATTACCCCCATAGTTTGGTTTGAGGGTATTGATAATGTAAATTTTATAGATTATTCCAGAATGAAATATTTAAAAAGTGCAGTGATGTAGGTTTCATCACAGGGCTGTCGTTGCTATAGTAATACTGTTTTAAATGGATGCACTTGCAGAATATTTATCCTTGACATTTGAAGATGAAGTTGCATGAATAGGACACTGGGGAATACAAATGGATGGTGTCACCTTAACTTGAAAGAAATCCTTGGCTTTGTTTAGTATTTGTGAACCTTGCCTGTCAACTTTTCCAGTTATATCTCTATTTAAAATGCTAAGTTGTATGAATTCATTATCATTTCTGCTACTAATAATACTTAGTAACTACATTTTAATTGAAACATTGTGATTCTAGCATTTTAAGAAAGAGCTAGCTCTGAGGAGGATCATGAGATATAGAGATATACCACATTTAAACTTACAAAAGATCCTACTTAATGTTTAGATAGAATTCATTATCTCAAATAATCATACAGTCAATGTTTATTTACAGTGTGTCATTGGGATCTAAATGAATCAGAGAAAATTAATAATGTTGCTGTACTGGCTGCCAGTGAGAATTATTTCCTCCTTCTTATTTGAAAAAGTAAGCTTAGCCCTTGCAGCCTTGTTATTAGGGATGGGCAGTCATTTTTTATGAAACAATCACAATGGCTTTGTCTATTTTGTCTCATTTTCAGGGGCCTGGAAAAGAAAGTAAAAATCCCCATAATTTCGAAAAAAATAAATAAATCCATATTTCGTGTTACTGTGCAGAAACCCTGTAACCACACAGAACCGGATGTGCCATGCAGTAAGTGAAAGTACTGCATGATAACGAGATATGATGCAGTAACGGGAGTTACCATGCAGAAACAGTAAATGTTACAATTTAGGTTAAAAAGGGTCATATGGGGAGCAGTTCATTAGCTAGAGATAAGGTTTGGCATTCCCATTGGCTGTTTCCTTGTGCTGCCACGGTGGTGTGTGTGGAGGGAAGGTCAGCCACCTGCCACGTTGCCTGATTGCAAGGGTAAAGAAACAATAAGGTCAAGAAGCCTGCAGTAGCATAAGCAAAAACATGCTCGGCAAGTGAAATTTCTAATTTACCACTCCCTGATTATTTTAGGAAAGTAGCCTGGTATTTTGTGCATATATACTTTGATTTCCCCAATCCTGCTTCATTTGTGTAAGAGACAGAGGTGATTGGTGCAAATATTTTGATTCAGCCAATCAAGTGGTTGTTTTTTGTTTTACCCTACCTTTTCTGACTCAATAGCAGTACATGCCTGTCATCTTAGGGTTGCTCTGTTGATAGTCTGCTTCTTTTTTGTGGAAATTGAGGAGACAACAGCTCTTTGGTCATTTGAATGTCTTTGTAAAGACAACAAATTTCAAATTATTAATCTTCAGTCATTGTTACCTACAGCAAGTGAACTGATTGATTTTGATGGTGGATTACTGTCAGTCCTGGGAGGAAGCTGAAGCTAGCTAGCCACCAGTGGCCACTAGGGATGTGAATCGGGCTTCGGACAATTGAAAATATCGTTGATATTTTCAAAATCATCAGAAATCAGGGGCTCCCCCAAAATGATAGGAAAACCCCAAGATATTGATTGTGGGGGTTCCCTTATCGTTTTGGGGGAGGGTGGGAAAAACGGCAAACAAAAATAACCCCTAAACCCACCCCGACCCTTTAAAAGTAACCTCTTAGCTTCCCCCACCCTCCTGACCCCCCCAAAAACATTTTACAGGTACCTGGTGGTCCAGTGGGGGTCCCGGGAGCAATCTCCCGCTCCGGGCCATCCTCCGGCTCCCGGGCCGTCGGCTGCCACTAATCAAAATGGCGCCGATGGCCCTTTGCCCTTACCATGTGACAGAGTACCCGTGCCATTGGCCAGATCCTGTCACATAGTAGGAGCACTGGATGGCCGGCGCCATCTTGTGCTCCTACCATGTGACAGGGGCTGACCAATGGCACCGGTAGCCCCTGTGACATAGTAAGGGCAAAGGCTATCGGCGCCATTTTGAATACTGGCAGCCGATGGCCCGAGTGAAGGAGATCGCTCCCAGACCCATGCTGGACCACCAGGGGCTTTTGGCAAGTCTTGGGGGACCCTTCTGACCCCCACAAGACTTGCCAAAAGTCCAGCGGGGGTCCGGGAGTGACGACCTGCACTCGGACCGTCGGCGTGCCCGGGGTCAGGCGGCGGTTCGGGGTGAGAGCGGGGGCATGGCACCGGCCCGGGGGTGTGGTCGAGGCCTCTGGACCAGGCCCCAGGTCGGGTGATGGTGTGCCAGCAGCCCGCTGGCACGCGCAGATTTCCGCCTGCTGAAAGCAGGCGGAAATCTGCCAACAAAGGTGGGGGGGGGGTTAGATAGGGCCGGGGTGGTGGGTTAGGTAGGGGAAGGGAGGGGAAGGTGCGGGGGGGGGGGGGGGTGGAAAGAAAGTTCCCTCCGAGGCCGCTCCGATTTCGGAGCGACCTTGGAGGGAACAGGCAGCGCGCGCCGGGCTCAGCGCGCGCAAGTTGCACAAATGTGCACCCCCCTTGTGCGTGCCGATCCCGGATTTTATAAGATACGCGCGGCTACGTGCGTATCTTATAAAATTCAGCGTACTTTTATTCGCGCCTGGTGCACGAACAAAAGTACGCGTTCGCACAAATTTATAAAATCTACCCCTTAGTTTTTGGGTACTTTCCAGGTTCTTATGGCCTGGATTGGCCACTGTTGGAAACAGGATGCTGGGCTTGATGGACCCTTGGTCTGACCCAGTATGGCATGTTCTTACGTTCTTATGTGTTTCTGAATGTTGCAAATATTTATTTTTGATATTTCAGCAAAATTTGAATCTTATAGGTTTTTTTATTTTTTTCTGAAAATCACGTAGTCCAGTTAAAAACGCTTTCCACCCAGATTTATGTTCTGGGTAAGAATACTCCAACTCTCCATAATAGAGACAAATTTCCTTAGAATACATCCAGGTACAAGAATTTACAATTTTTTAATTTTCCTAGGAAAAAAATGGTGACACCTTATGAAATGAATGAAAAGTATTTCATAAAAAATGTAAAGATTTTGCCTCAGAACATAGCATTAGCAGGTAAAATGTATTATATTTCTTCCTTAACATCACAGGAAGGGAATGTTCATCCATTAGATTCAGCTAAGAGTCTTCAAGTTACAACTTTGCTGGAATCATCACAGGAAGACACTTTAATCAGGGAGACATTGATAGTGTCCTTTGCTTTGGAGATGGATAGAGATCTGGTTATGAGGCTTCTTTATTTAGAACAGATTTCTTCCTTTTTTTGATGAAAAAAAATTATGATTTTCTTGATTTATACAAGCAAATCCAGAGGATAAAGAAAGCGTTCTTGGAATTAATATTGCAGGTATTTGAGCTAGGAACATTTGCTTAAATTTCCTTGTAATTGTGTTTTGGTTTATCAAGGCATGGACATTGTTCCTTCCCAGAAGACCTCAAACAGGCCTCACTCAAACCACTCCTAAAAAAACCTAATTTGGAGCCAAAAGATCCCAACAATTACCGCCCAATAGCCAATCTTCCCTTCATTGCTAAGATTATGGAAAGGCTTGTGAACTCTCAACTATCGGACTACATTGAAGATAATAAACTTCTATCCACCTCGCAATATGGATTCCGCAAAAATCTAGGCACGGAATCCCTCCTTACTTCCCTAACAGACCTCCTCATCCTAGGTCTTGACAAAGGTCAATCTTTTCTATTGGTCCTTCTGGACCTTTCGGCAGCCTTTGATACCGTCAACCACTCCATCCTCATCAACCAGTTAGCTGCCATAGGAATTTATGGCTCTGCTCTCTCCTGGTTCAAATCGTTTCTCACCAACAGAGGTTATAAGGTCAAAATCCAGAACAAAGAATCATCACGCCACGACGCATCCATTGGAGTCCCACAAGGCTCCTCTTTATCCCTTATACTCTTTAATATTTACCTTCTACCACTTTGCCAACTCCTCACCAACCTCAACCTAAAACACTTTCTCTACACAGACAATATCCAGATCCTGATCCCCATCAAAGACTTATACTCAAAAACCATCGACTACTGGGAGTCCTGTCACCTAGAAATCAAACGCCTCCTCAATAGCCTAAATCTAGCACTAAACTCCAAGACCGAAATATTACTCATAACTCCTGAAAACAGCAATCTCACCGCCTCTCATCCATCCAACCCAAAAACCACTCAAGTGAGAGATCTAGGTGTGATAATCGACAATAAGCTGAACTTCAAAGCCTCCATCAATAGAACGACCAAAGACTGCTTCTACAGACTTCAAGTTTTAAAAAGGATGACCTCTCTTCCATGCCAAAGACTTCAGAACCATCCTCCAAGCAATCATCTTCTCAAAGTTAGATTACTGCAACACTACTTTACTTGGTCTCCCTTCCTCATACACCAAACCGCTCCAAATGGTACAAAATGCAGCAGCTCATCTACTAACAAACACCAGGAAAAGAGACCATATTTCCCCAGTTCTAAAAGACCTTCATTGGTTACCAATTCATTTCAGAGTCATCTACAAATCCATCTCTTTGATATACAAAATTATCCACCAACACACCACAATTGACCTACAAATTCCCCTCCGCGTACACAAATCCACAAGACCTAGCAGAGAAGCATACAGAGGATCCCTCCATGTTCCCCCTACTAAAATCACTAGTCACAGTACCTTAAGAGATTGAGCCTTCTCCACAGCAGGCCCACCTTTATGGAACTCCATCCCTCCAGATCTTAGAAATGAGCCTTGCCTCCTAACCTTTAGGAAAAGACTCAAGACATGGCTGTTTAGGCAAGCTTTCCTGAACTCCAACTAATGCGCCTCGCCAGCAAGATATCCTACACAGCAGCTGTACCTCATCTCCTTGTATATAATTAATTTCTTCTATCTTTCTTTATTTCCTCTACCCCAGTTCAATAGTACTTGTTAATTGTAACTGCATCTCTTCTTCACGTTCATCTATGTTTTTTGTTGTATTCATTGCACCCTTGTTTTTTATGTAAACCGACATGATGTGAGCGCTTCATGAATGCCGGTATAAAAAAAACCTTAAATAAATAAATAAAATAAAAAAATACTAGGGATGTGCATTCGTTTGCAATGTATTGGCAATCCGCAATGTATATGCCATGTGCGTTGTATTCGTGGGGGTCACAAAACGTATGGCGACTCCCTACAAATACAGTGTATCACTAACGAATAAACCCCCACCCTCCTGACCCCTGCAAGATTTGCCAAAACTCCCTGGTGGTCCAGCGGGGGTCCTGGAGTGATATCCTGCACTCGGGCTGTCAGCTGCCCATATTCAAAATGGCTCCGACAGCCTTTGCCCTTACTATGTCACATATGTCATATGGTAGGAGCACAAGATGGAGCCGGCCATCCATTGCTCCTACCATGTGACGGAGCCTACCAATGGCACTGGTAGCCCCTGTGACATAGTAAGGGCAAAGGCTATCGGTGCCATTTTGAATACCAGCAGCCAACAGCCCGAGTGCAGGAGATCGCTCCAGGATCCCCGCTGGACCACCAGGGACTTTTGGCAAGTCTTGGGGGAGTCAGGAGGGTGGGGGGTTGTAGTTAAATAAATTTAAAGGGTTGGGATGGGTTGTTTTTGGGGAAAAGAATATATATGTAACTAATGAATGGATCAGGATCCCTCGAGAATGGATGCAATGGATTTGGATCCCAACAAATCCGAATACCAAATAGGACAAATCTGACCCTGCTGCACATCCCTAAAAAATACCATCCTAGAAGCACAGTCTAGATATATTCCACACATTAAGAAAAATGGAAGGAAGGCAAAATGATTACCAATATGGTTAAAAGATGAGATGAAAGAGGCTATTTTAGCCAAAAGTTCTTCATTCAAAAATTTGAAGAAGGATCCAGCAGAAGAAAATTGGATAAAGCATAAGCGTTGGCAAGTTAAATGTAAGACATTGATAAGACAGGCTAAGAAAGAATTTGAAAAGAAGTTGGCTGTAGAGGCAAAAACTCACAGTAAAAACTTAAAAATATATCTGAAGCAGAAAGCTTGCAAGGGAGTCAGTTGGACAGTTAGATGATCGAAGGGTTAAAAGGGCACTTAGAGAAGATAAGGCCATCGCAGAAAGATTAAATGATTTTTTGTTGGGGAGATACCTGTTCCAGAGAAGGTGAATGGGTACAATGGGTACCGCTCCTTGGCTAATGATTCAGATGGACTGAACCAAATCATGGTAAACCTAGAAGATGAGGTAGGCCTGATTGACAAACTGAAGAGGAGTAAATCACCTGGACCAGATGGTATACACCCAGGGATCTGAAGGAACTGAAAAATTAAATTTCAGATCTATTAGTAAAAATCATCCATTGTACCTGAAGACTGGAGGGTGGCTAATGTAACCCCAATATTTAAAGAGGGCTCCAGTGGCGATCTGGGAAACTACAAACCAGTTAGCCTGACCTCAGTGCCAGGTAAAAATAGTGGAAAGCGTTCTAAAGATCAAAATCACAGAACATATAGAAAGGCATGGTTTAATGGAACAAAGTCAGCATGGCTTTACCCAAGGCATGTCTTGTCTCACAAATCTGCTTCATTTTTTTGAAGGGGCTAATAAACATGTAGATAAAGGTGAACCAGTAGATGTAGTGTATTTGAATTTTCAGAAGGCATTTGACAAAGTTCCTCATGAGAGGCTTCTAGGAAAAGTAAAAAGTCATGGGATAGGTGGTGATGTCCTTTCATGGATTACAAACTGGCTAAAAGATAGGAAACAGAGAGTAGGATTAAATGGACAATTTTCTCAGTGGAGGGGGATGGGCAGTGGCATGCCTCAGGGATCTGTAGTGGGACCTGTGTTTTTCAATATATTTATAAATGATCTGGAAAGGAATATGATGAGTGAGGTAATCAAATTTGCAGATGATACAAATTATTCAAATTAAATCTCAAGCATATTGTTTTAAATTGCAGGAGGACCTAGTGAGACTGGAAAACTGGGCATCCTAATGGCAGATGATATTTAATGTGAATAAGTGCAAGGTGATGTATATAGGGAAAAATAGCCCATTCTATAGTTACATGATGTTAGGTTCCATATTAGGAATTACCACCCAGGAAAGAGATCTAGGCATCATAGTGGAGAATACATTGAAATTGTTGGCTCAGTGTGCTGCAGCAGTCAAAAAAGCAAACAGAATCTTAGGAATTATTAGAAAGGGAATGGTCAATAAAATGGAAAATGTCATACTGCTTCTGCATCCCTCCATGGTGAGACTACACCTTGAATACTGTGTACAATTCTGGTCACTGCATCTTAAAAAAGATATAGTTGTGATGGAGAAGGTACAGAGAAGGGCAACCAAAATGTTAAAGGTGATGGAACAGTTCCCCTATGAGGAAAGACTGAAGAGGTTAGGACTGTTCAGCTTGGAGAAGAGACGGCTGAGGGGGATATGATAGATGAGTTTAAAATCATGAGAGGTCTAGAATGGGTAGATGTGAATCCGTTATTTACTCTTTCGGATAATAGAAGGACTAGGGGGCACTCCATAAAGTTAGCATTTAGCACATTTAAAACTAATCAGAGAAAGCTCTTTTTCACTCAACGCACAATTAAATTCTGGAATTTGTTGCCAGAGGATGTGGTTAGTGCAGTTGGTGTAGCTGGGTTTAAAAAAGGTTTGGAAAAGTTCTTGGAGGAGAAGTCCATTACCTGCTATTAATCAAGACTTAGGAAATAGCCACTGCTATTACTGGCATCAGTAGCATGAGATATACTTAGTGTTTGGGTAATTGCCAGGTACTTTTATCCTGGATTGGCCACTGTTGGAAACAGGATGCTGGGCTTCATGGACCCTTGGTTTGACCCAGTATGGCATGTTCTTATATTCTTGTGTCACTTTCATTCCTGAGACTACTCCTAGTGATGTTAGACTTTTTGTCAGAGCTCAGTGTTTCCTTTTATCTGAGTGCTTGAGTGGTTGTCTGTTGCCTTTTGTAATCAAATATTGTTAGTCTGTCCACAGCTGACTTTTGCAGAACACTGGTGGGTTGATGTCATTACTGGGGTATATATATACTGTGACATCTGCTTTGCTCCATCTCCATCTGCTGGCAATGGTACATAACCCACTACTGTGGATTAACCTTTCTTCACTAAAGAAAAGGAAATTATCAGGTAAGTAGTAATTTCTCAATTCATGAAACTTTTTGGGTACTTTTAATTAAGACCATTTTCAGTTCAGACGTGAAATTTGTTAACAAATGCAGATCCCTAAAATCCACACATACAAATTATGTCATGCCAGGAACAGGTGTACACTATGTGATGGGGAGTTTGTGTGTACCTTCTAGGAATTTTTAAAGCAAAAGCATGCTTATACTTTTGCTTTGAATATTTTTGAAATTCTGCAAGTAAAAAATACCGACAAAGTTTTCAATTTTTTGAAATGACTCTCCCTATAGGCAAGGCATGACCGAAGGCAGTGATTTCCAAACCTGCCCTGGGAAACCCCTCTCCCTCCCTACTAATTGGGCTTTCAGGATATCCCCAATGAATGTGTTTGAAATAAATATGCATGCAAATCTGTTTCATGCATATTCATTGTGGATATTCTGAAAACCAGACTGGCTGAGGGTTCTGTAGGACAGGCTTAGGAGCCACTGACCCATGGTATATACCCTTGGAATATTTATTAGGGATGTGAATCGTTTTTTGACGATTTAAAATATCGTCCGATATATTTTAAATCGTCAAAAAATCGTTAGGGCCACGATACAATACCAATTCCCCCGATTTATCATTAAAAAATCGTAAATCGGGGGAAGGGGGAGGGCAGGAAAACCGGCACACTAAAACCCCCTAAAACCCACCCCCGACCCTTTAAATTAAATCCCCCACCCTCCCGAACCCCCCCCCCTAATGCTTTAAATTACCTGGGGATCCAGCGGTGGTCCAGAACGGCGGCGGTCCGGAACGGCCCCCTCAATAGAATCGTGTTGTCTTCAGCCGGCGCCATTTTTCAAAATGGCCGCTGCAATATGGCGGCGGCCGTAGACAAAAACGATTCGACGCAGGAGGTCGTTCCGGACTCCCGCTGGACTTTTGGCAAGTCTTGTGGGGGTCAAGAGGCCCACCCAATCTGGCCAAAATTTTCCTGGGAGTCCAGCGGGGTTCCGGGAGCGATTTCTTGCCGCGAATCGTTTTCGTACGGAAAATGGCGCCGGCAGGAGATCGACTGCAGGAGGTCGTTCAGCGGGGGTTCCGGACCGCCGCTGAACGACCTCCTGCAGTCGATCTCCTGCCGGTGCCATTTTCCATACGAAAACGATTCGCGGCAAGAAATCGCTCCCGGAACCCCGCTGGACTCCCAGGAAAATTTTGGCCAGCTTGGGGGGACCTCCTGACCCCCACAAGACTTGCCAAAAGTCCAGCGGGGGTCCGGAACGACCTCCTGCGTCGAATCGTTTTTGTCTACGGCTGCCGCCATTTTGCGGCGGCCATTTTGAAAAATGGCGCCGGCTGAAGACAACACGATTCTATTGAGGGGACCGTTCCGGACCGCCGCCGTTCTAGACCACCACCGGATCCCCAGGTAATTTAAAGCATTTGGGGGGGGGGGTTCGGGAGGGTGGGGGATTTAATTTGAAGGGTCGGGGTGGGTTTTGGGGGGTTTAGTGTGCCGGCTCACGATTTTAACGATTTTTCACGATAGTTTACACACCCAAACGGCAACAATACGATTCCCTCCCCCTCCCAGCCGAAATCGATCGTTAAGACGATCGAGGACACGATTCACATCTCTAATATTTATACCAGATCATTATGATTTTCCCCTCTTTACAGATACCAAATTCATTCCTTCACCAGAACCACAATCCAAAATAGTCCTCTCCTTCCATCTTTCTTTCTTTTACTCTCTTCTCTTCCCTCATCCTAAAGAAGCAACACATCACCACAACTCATACCAGCTCCAGGCTCTAGTCCTTCAGTCCTGCCTTCTTTCAAGAAAAATAAAGCAGCACTAGGACCATGACGGCCCTTACATTTCCTTCACTTAGCTCCATATCAAAACAGAAGTTCTAAAACAATTATGCTAATTTGAATTAATCCCTCTGTGCAGTATTTGCAAAAATATTACTATGGAATATTGCTGTGAGATAACAAAAAAGAAATACTTCTAGGGTAGTGAAAGGAAAAACTGCAATGAAAGAGCTGCAGGGGTGGGGAAGGGTGTTGGCGAGCAGCAGGGTGCTTCAGAAAATTGGTTTAACTTCACTAATCATGGTCATCATGAAAAGCCAGAAAATGGTAACAGGCCTAGCTGAATGTCACATGAAGGCACATACCCTTATTTTATAGTTGCATCACATATAATCCATATAAAACCAATTGTTCCTTAAGGTATATTAAAGAATGAAGTATGGTTTGCTGAGGAGTACTGCATGCATAAGTACCCTTCTATGATATATGAGCTTATTATAAAAATTCCTCATGTATAGTCAGGTCATTGCCTTTAATATTACAGAACTTGGCAGTCATGTGCAGGAGAACAAGAAATATGTTCCTGCATCTACTCAAATAAAACCTTCAATATTAGATATAATACAGGCATTTACTATTATGGAAATCAAAAAGTGAATTGTCTTTAAATATGAAAAAAAAAATGGAAAGGCTGTGATTACTAGGTTATTGCATGGCAGGGTGGCCTCACTTCTGACATGACAGAGAGGCCTCATTGTAAAGAATAGCCTAGAGTTAGTGTTGGATACTTTTTAGCATGTCATCATCCATCTCACTCTGTGAAAACGAAATATAATAGAACATAAAAGCCCCCAAAGGCTTTTCTCTCACATATGGCCTTTCCTATATTTTACTTGTTAAACATAATGAAGATGGCTTTAGGTACTGATTTTTTTTTAAGCTTTACACTAAACTAATTGCAATTACGAAACAAAGAGCCAAACAGCTGATTAATTCATAGCTCCTTCTACAAAGACATTCAATCATGTGAATGATCATATAAATGGAAATTTGGCCTGTTGCATTATTTTCTCGTGCTGCAGAAAATATACTTGGGGCAACTGCAGAGCTGCCCAAGTGATCCAGTTTCTGGATAGGAATTTGAAAGCCAGTCCTGGCTTTCTAACAGTCCCTTGACTGGATTTTGGCACCGGAAGCCATGGCCTTAAGTCTACTGTAATGAAAGCCTGATGAGTGGAAAAATAAATCCCAACTATAATCAACAAAATCTCATGCAAAACAAGAGGAGTTTGGTGCTCTCAAAAACCAAACCAATATCCTATGTGTGAATAAATGATCGTCATGTATTGGCACTGGAGCTGTATGAAATATCTCGTGTCTGATTACTTTCAACTAAAAATCATAGTCATCAGAGTAATGTGTACTCTCAGAGGCCAGGGGTTTGAGCAACAGCCTCACTGCTTTTGGTAGCTTAGATTATTACAAAGCTTATGGATAAAACATAAAATCTTGTATGCTCATCTGCCCAAGATGGCAAAGAACCAAGCAGTAAAACAAAAGCTGACTTGGAAGTGATAACTCACAAACAATCAAGCTTCTATCGATGGCAACCAGGAGAACAGAAGGTATAAATCGGCAGACTGGATGGACATTGGGCTTTTTCTGTTGTCATATACTATATTACTATTTTACCATGCAATATCTAAGAAGATGATAAAGTAAATTGTCTATCTCCTGTTTTCAAATGCAATTAATTATTTTTAAATTAAATAATAATCAACCCAATAAACAAAATCACACCATAAAAATAGTCTAAAAGCAAAAAGTGGTTCCTTAATATACAATACACACAAAAAAGTAAATTCACTTAAATAAATATAACAAAATAATAATAATATGAATCCTTGATGGTTTCAGAGCTGGGGGGTACCTCCTCAAAAGTATAACTTCAGCACTGTTTGTTGGCCATTGGATGTTTCCATATTAGCAGCAACCATCTAACATCGGCAGCTTGCACCCTCGTGTGCCCTCCCCCACCCCCCCCAATGCCATCCATACATCAATATATAGAACACACATACTCCAAGTTTGGTGAAAAACAGGCTGCAGCTTTATTGATTATTAACATGAAATAAATGTATCGGTACCTGAGTGGTTGTGCGTCCCTCAATATTACCGCCCTGTGCTTCGTGCCAGCGTCTGCCATGTAAGCCAGTCCGCCAAAACCTCTTACCGGCCCCTCGCCATATCCAAGCCATGTGGCCATTCCTCCGGGCAGTGCACGCCCACCTTTACTCACTTTCCAATCTCCTAGGACCGTGGTTTGTCCACCGTGTCCTCCCGGCCCCCACCTGGCCTACCAACTCGGGTACCCCCGCCACCAGCCTTGGGATAGTGTTATCTTGTCCCTGGAAATCGTGAGCGCCGGCTGTGCCAAAAGGCCTTGGCCCGATGCTCATGCAGGTTTTAAGGTCCGAACTCTCGAGATATTGTGAGAGCAGCATCGCCGGCGCGCCGCCCCGATGACGTCACCGCGCTCCCAAGTGCCCGTCCCATGGTGTCACGCGCGCCTGCCCAACCTGCTCCTAAGCTGCCGGAGGGCTCCGGATCCGGCAGCGGGTAAGCGAAGGGGGGAGGGGGGTCGGTGACCCTCCCAGCAAGCACCATGTTGGGGGGCCCTCCCCGCAGGTGCTTGTCGGTCCTGGATTCCCTTCTGAGGTTTGTGTACCCAGATCCAACCAGCCCTTGCACAAGGGGATCCAAAGTCTGATCCTCCACGCTACAGTAATCAAGGCTGTGACCTGAGCCATGGGCCCGTTAGCTATTTTTTTTAAACTTTCACATTTTGCCTAAACTCTTATCTAATATATTTCTGATCACACACAAGAATTCTTGGTCATCCCAAATGATCCATGTATCAGATATGGTAGAACCTATAATCCCTCTTAAAATGTAACTTTTTCTATTTTTTTTTTTTAAAGCTTACATTTAAGAAAACTCATTAAATTGTGAGTCCAGATCTGATCTCTAAGCTCATTCTGAGGCAATGCGTATTTATTTTATTGTTTATCTTAATTTGTTTAATAGTCAGCAAGTTAGTTATGCAAGTCTGATGCATCATATTTATATGCTGAAAATGTGTTGGACTGCAACGATGTTTGGACTGCGACAATGTGTCTTTACAATGCAAGACTGATACCATTTAACTGAATAGCACTATGGGATGAGGCCACCTTAATACCTCATTACCTGAAAAGTAGGGCAATACTTTAGTGTGCCAACTCCATATTTAGAAGACTTGCCTGGAGTTTTAGCACGTTTTGGCATTTTCCTGTAGTTCTTTATTTCTTTCTTGAAATGACCTTTATTCCCTTACTTTTTTATTATTATTTTTACTGCCGGTTTCTTTTATTTGCTATATAATTGATTAGCTGTTTTCTCAGACTTCAAGTCATTTGTTTTCACTAACAAAACAAAGATAATTAAGGAAACTAGGACTGGCTGAGAAGAGGTAGGGAAGAGCAATTTCCAGCTCGAAAGCTGGGATTTTTGCAGAGAACTCCTGCAACTTTCCTGCAATATTTATGAGGATTTTCGGTAATTTTTCAGCAGTCCTCATTAGTTGCTTGCTTGCAACACTGTCTAATGAATTTTGAAGTGGGCTCCGAAATGGATATTAAAGTTTTATAATATTTTAGGTTTCACTTGCATCCTGTTGAGTTAATACTGCATTGCGCAAATGGGAACTTCAATCTTGGGTGTCAGAGGGGGGAAAATACATTTTGCTTTAAAAAAAAATGCTGAACAGCCCTCACTGTAAAAGTCTCCCAACAGCAACAGAACAACTGCCTGCATTAATGCTAAATGCATGGGTCCTTATTTATGTCTGGTATGTATCCAGGGGTCAAGAATTTACATTGTCAGGCTTTCTTTAACATCCATCAGAGGATTAGATTGAACAACAGTTTGATTCTTGCTCTTGACAGGTAAGCTTGCCACCAAGCTTTGCCAAATCAGCCCTTGGGCAACTAAAAAAAAAATTAAATCAATAAAAGATCTTCATGATACCTCGAGGGAAGAGCGAGCCCCTGCTGCTCCAGTAATATTTATAAAATGTGTGATCCCATGAGATACTGCCCCTACATGATAACCCAGAAAGAGCAACTCGCTTTAGATCTTTTAAGTTAATTTCTATTATATAGCACTGCATGAATAATGTTTTAAAAAAAGAAAAAAAACACACACCCTGTTAAATCTAGCAGTAAACTATAGTGTAATAAATGCCAGAAACCAAAGCAAAGCTAATTAACTTATTTCATAGTTCACATTTTATATAACCATTGAAGCCAGTGGCAAGCAGAAACATTTCCCACAGGAGGAAAGTCATTGCATTTAACAGAAAAGATTTGGTTCACTAAGCAGCAAAAAAAAAAAAAAAAAGAACTGCTGAAGAAAAATATAGTAATTAATAAAATATGGATTGAAGTTAACAAAAACATTAAACTGATTGTGTGCCCTGAAAGGAATAGGCTGTCAATTTACAACTTTTAATAGAATGCATGTCTAAAACTGTAGGGGAACAAACTATTGGTGGTGGGTAGGACAGAGGTCCACACTAGAGAAACATGCAAACCCAATAGGGATGTGCACGTGTTATTTTTTTTGTTTTGTACTTCTTTGAGTATTTGTTTGGTTCATTTATGTTTATTTTGTTTAATTTCATTTATTTCAATTGAAATAAGTAGAAAATGAATGGGAAAAATAAAAACTAACATAAAATGTAGGGACTGGGATCTCCCTTCCCCAGTTAAAAAAAAACAAAACAGTACTGGTACTGCAAAAATGTTAAAAATAAAGTTCCCTTCCTTCCCCCACCACCATCTGTACTGGACTCATCTTACCCTATCCATGGATCTTAAAAAAATCCAAACGAGGCAGAAGCCATCCCCAGGTGGTTTATTCAAAATGGCACCAGGTGGCTCTGAGTCTTGGCACCATTTTTGGCCTGCTGGAGTCATTTTTAAATATGTCTTGGTAGAGCAGGAGTTAACTAACGAAAAAGTGTTTATCACATGATAATCATATATATGGGAATATCACACAATATTTTGGCATAAAAACCACTCCCTATTGAAATTAGCTGCTTTACATGCATTTGCATGCATAAAATTTACTAAAGCATGCAAAACATCTAATGCATAGGTAATCTTATGCAAATAACGTGGGTTTCCTCAGAAAAAGCATGTGCATTATTTTATCAAAAGGAGATGTATTATTAATATTTTGCTTTTTGGCACTTCAAAGCAGACTGCATTCAGGTGTTTCAGGTATTTCCCTATCCCCAAAGGGCTTATAATCTAAGATGGTAAGTTTTAACTGGTGTGCAGGCACACATTTGCGCATGTGCATCAGCCCTTGCCTAATAGGGATGTGAATCGTTTTAGGACGATTAAAATTATCGTCCGATAATTTTAATATCGTCTTAAACCGTTATGGAACACAATACAATACAGATTCTAACAATTTATCGTTATAAATCGTTAGAATCGTGAGCCGGCACACTAAAACCCCCTAAAACCCACCCCCGACCCTTTAAATTAAATCCCCCACCCTCCCGAACCCCCCCCCAAATAACTTAAATAACCTGCGGGTCCAGCGGCGGTCCGGAACGGCAGCGGTCCGGAACGGGCTCCTGCTCTGAATCTTGTCGTCTTCAGCCGGCGCCATTTTCCAAAATGGCGCCGAAAAATGGCGGCGGCCATAGACGAAAAAGATTGGACGGCAGGAGGTCCTTCCGGACCCCCGCTGGACTTTTGGCAAGTCTCGTGGGGGTCAGGAGGCCCCCCACAAGCTGGCCAAAAGTTCCTGGAGGTCCAGCGGGGGTCAGGGAGCGATTTCCCGCCGCGAATCGTTTTCGTACGGAAAATGGCGCCGGCAGGAGATCGACTGCAGGAGGTCGTTCAGCGAGGGTTCCGGCGCCTCGCTGAACGACCTCCTGCAGTCGATCTCCTGCCGGCGCCATTTTCCGTACGAAAACGATTCGCGGCGGGAAATCGCTCCCTGACCCCCGCTGGACCTCCAGGAACTTTTGGCCAGCTTGTGGGGGGCCTCCTGACCCCCACGAGACTTGCCAAAAGTCCAGCGGGGGTCCGGAAGGACCTCCTGCCGTCCAATCTTTTTCGTCTATGGCCGCCGCCATTTTTCGGCGCCATTTTGGAAAATGGCGCCGGCTGAAGACGACAAGATTCAGAGCAGGAGCCCGTTCCGGACCGCTGCCGTTCCGGACCGCCGCTGGACCCGCAGGTTATTTAAGTTATTTGGGGGGGGGTTCGGGAGGGTGGGGGATTTAATTTAAAGGGTCGGGGGTGGGTTTTAGGGGGTTTTAATGTGCCGGTTTTTCGATTTTTCGATTTTTCACGATTTTTAACGATTTTTCACGATATTTTACCCCCCCAAACGGCAACAATACGATTCCCTCCCCCTCCCAGCCGAAATCGATCGTTAAGACGATCGAGGACACGATTCACATCCCTATTGCCTAAGAACATGGCTATGTTATAACTTGCAAGCATATATGTGTGCATATTATCAAATAGCCTGGCCGCATACACATGTGTGCCTAACTTTACGTGGGAGAATGCAAGGGCACACAAATCCTGCCTCTACCATTCCCAGTTTACCAATTCATCCACCAGTTCACCCAGTTAACAGCCAGGTCCTCCAACCTCCCCTAGTTTGAAAGCCTACATGCCCCCCAGTTAACTCAGACCATTTAAACCCCTCAGGAATGACTTGATCCTTTTATTTTATAACTTATGTGTCATCCATAACAGAAGTAAAGTTACACGCAGGGGATCTCAGCATGCACCGGGGCTCATACATATTTAAATATACAACTCTTGGCCAGGCCCTGAAACACCCATGCCCCGCCCACAAACTATTAAAATGTGTTCACCACATTCAAACACATATATATTTATATTTTATTTTTTTAAATTTATTTATCAAGTTTTATATACCGTCGTTCGGTTTCGCCATCACAACGGTTTACAAAGTTTCGATATTTAACAGAGTTTCCAAAAGGTTTATGTGATTGTTAACATAGATATTGTTGGTTTTATATATATATGGTCAGCATGCATGAACCCGACTTCTTCAAGCATGCTATATTTTTGTCACATGCCAGACTTTTTAAATTCACTGAGGCAACAGAGGATAAACTGATTTGCTCAAGTTCACAAGGAGCAACAGTGGGATTTGAACCTTGATTTATAATCCACTGCTCTAAATACTAGGCTACTTATTCACTCCAATTGTAGATAACTGATCCCGGGGAATGCTTCTTAAGGAGCCTGCATTGCCTTATATAAGCCCTCCGAATTGGAAAAGACCCCAAGGGATCTTGCAAGACTCCCACACAGCCCCCTGCTGCTTCTATAGATGACCTAGAAGTAAAAAAAAGCACAATTTGCATTTTTTTATATTGTACAGTTATGCCCTGACCCATATCCAAAACCCTTCCCATTCTGTGAAAAATTGCTTCCCAATTTCCAACAACCCCCTTTGGGTTTTCCTCCCCAAAGGCATCTAACCCCTTCACCCTCCGACCACCCTCCACACACCTTCCAACAGTAGAAGTAGTCCACTGGTAGTCTAGTGGCCCTCCATCCCATCCCCCCTTCTATGAAAGAAGTCTCTGTAATATAGTGGCCCACCTCTCACCCCATAGCTTTAGAAAAAATCTATGGTGTCTAGCAGAGCCTGGAGGGTTCTCAGACTCTGGGCTGATCACCATTTTCCAAAATAGCATCAACCAACTGGTCTTTACCCCATCACTTGCTAGAGGATGTGGTTAAAGCAGTTAATGTAGTTGGGTTTAAAAAAGGTTTGGAAAAGTTCCTGGATGAGAAGTCCATACTTTGTTACTAGCCAAGCAGACTTTGGAGGTAATTTTGAAAGGAGTTACACATATAAATATAACTTACTATAGTAACAATTTTAAAAAGTAATTTTGAACATAAAGGGCCGGATTTTAAAAAGGTTATGCGCGTAACTGGTCTTACGCGCGATGAGCCTATTTTTAAAAGGCCCGGCGACGAGCATAAAGCCCTGGGACGCGTGTAAGTCCCGGGGCTTGCAAAAAGGGGTGGGGAGGGGCGGTCGTGGGGTGGGGGCGGGGCCAGAGGCTCCAGGCACAGTGGCCAATTGCCACTGTGCTTGGGATCGCTCACCGGCAGTTGGCCGGCGCGTGCAACTTACTTCAGCTCCAGGGCTGAAGTAAGTTTAGAAACAAAAAAAAAGACCAAAAAAGGTAGGGGGGAAAGGGTGGGGGAGGTAGGGGAAGGGAAGGTGGGGTGGGGAATTTCCCTTCTAGGCCGCTCCAATTTCAGAGTGGCCTAAGAGGGAATGGGGGAAGGCAGCGTGGCTCGGAGTAGGCTTGGCGCGTGCAAGGTGCAGAATTGTGCACCCCCTTGCGCATGCCGACTGGATTTATTTATTTATTTATTTATTATTTTTGTTATACCGAGTTTCATGACTAGCATCACATCAACCCAGTTTACAGTTAACAATGTGTGTAGAGCAGAGCGTAACGTAATAAACAATATTCCCAATTGAAACTTTAAATACAGTATAACAGTTAAAGGATGTGAGAAAGTTACAATAAAACAGGGAAAATTAACTAGGATCTGGAAAAGGGGAGAAATTGAACAAAGCAATATTTACATTTCAGCCAGTTTCATCAAATAATATAGTTGTATAGCAAGGTGAATAAATATGACTAAGTGAGTAAATATGATGGTACATAAATATGACACGGTAAATAAATATAACCAAGTGAATAAAAATGACACAGTTGAGAATGATAATAATATGATAAAACTCAGCAGGTTTTGATGAGTATAAGTTTGTAGTTGGTGGATTCTTATTTTGATCCAATTTTTGAATATGAGTTTGTGCTGATGGGTGGAGGTTTTATTCAAGGCCTGGGAATGCTTTTTTGAAAAGCCAAGTTTTTAGTCTTTTCCTAAATGTTAGAGTGCATGGTTCTTGTCTCAAATCAGGTGGGATAGAGTTCCATAGAGTTGGACCTGCTGAAGAGAAGGCTCTGAGACTCAAGGATTTATGTTGGTAGGTTTTGGCATGTGGAATTTGGAGTGACTCTTTGTAGTATTCCCTGATGGGTCTGGCGGATGTGTATTTTTTAAGTGGTATTTGTAAGTCGAGTTGAGTGTGTTGGTTGATAGCCTTGTATATGATATTGATGGATTTATACATGATTCTGTAGTGGATCGGTAACCAATGAAGGTCTTTGAGGATAGGGGAGATGTGATCGATTTTCCTGGAGTTTGTAAGGACTCTAGCTGCTGTGTTTTGAACCATTTGTAGAGGTTTGGTATAAGAAGCTGGGAGGCCTAGTAGTAGTGAGTTGCAATAATCTAGTTTGGAAAAGATTATTGCTTGCAAGATTGTTCTAAAGTCCTGAGCGTGGAAAAGTGGTTTAATTCTTTTCAGAATATGTAATTTGTGGAAGCAATCTTTGGTGGTTTGGTTAATGAATGGTTTGAGGTTGAGACGGTTGTCTAAGATGGCTCCTAGGTCTCTTACGTGAGCTGTTTGAAGGAGGGCTGGTGGCTTTGAATGAGTGTTATTGTTTTCCGGTGATATGAGCAGGAATTCCGTTTTCGAAGCATTGAGTACGAGGTTTAGGCTGGTGAGGAGAAGTTTGATTTCTAATAAGCAACTATCCCAGTATTCCATTGTTTTTGAGATTGATTCTTTTATGGGGATCACGATCTGTACGTCGTCTGCGAAAAGGAAGTGTTTCAGGCTTAATTTTGTGAGTAGTTGACATAGGGGTAGCAGGTAGACATTAAAGAGCGTAGGTGAAAGTGATGAACCTTGCAGCACCCCTCTGTTGGAAGGGTGATATTGGGATTCTGTATTGTGAATTTTGACTCTGTATCCTCTGTTTTCTAGAAATGTTTTGAACCAGTTTAGTGTAGCACCTGTCAATCCAATGTTTGCCAGTTGTTTTAGAAGGAGGACATGGTTGACGGTGTCAAAGGCCGCCGAGAAGTCAAGGAGGATTAGTAAATATGCTTGGCCTTTATCAATTCCAGAGAGGAGGAAGTCCGTGAGTGAGAGTAGTAGCGTTTTGGTGCTTGCGGCTTTGCGAAAACCATATTGGTTTGGAGACAGAATACTGTGGTCCTCTAAGTAGTTGGATAGTTGAGTGTTTTACCAATTTTTCCATGATTTTTGCTATGAATGGGAGGTTGGAAATAGGGCGGAAGTTGTTGGGATCACATGCATTTAGATTTGGTTTTTTTAGGAGTGGCTTGATTGAGGCAGTTTTTAGGTCATCTGGGTAGATACCATGTGACAGGGAACAGTTTATGATTTCCGTTAGGGTTTTTGATATAGTGTCAGGGATGAGAAGAAGCATTTTGGAAGGGATTTGATCAAATGGGTGTGATGACGGTTTCATTCTCTTCAGCACCGATTGTATCTCAGTGATTGTGATGGGTGATTTCATAACATGTGCGTGCCTGCGCGTGCATGTTATAAAATAGGGCGTACATGTGTGCGCGTGTGCACATGTACGCCCGTGCGCTGTTTTTAAAATCTACCTCAAAGTGCACAAACTATCCTATGAACAATTCAATGGCATATATTGTAGCAATTTTCAAAAGCCCAATTACAAGGGTAAAGTTCATTTACATGTCTAAAACTAATTTAGTGACATTAACTTTCAAACAGGTTTGCAGGCTCACATTTGTGATTGTGCATCATCACATTTAAGACTAATCAGAGAAAATTCTTTTTCAATCAACGCACAATTTAGCTCTGGAATTTGTTGCCTTTCAGTTAGTGTAGCCACTGCTATTAATTGCATCAGTGGCATGAGATCTTCTTAGTGTTTGGGTAATTGCTAAGTTCTTGTGGCCTGGTTTGGCCTCTGTTGGAAACAGGATGCTGGGCTTGATGGACCCTTGGTCTGACCCAGCATGGCAAATTCTTATGTTCTTATTTACTATTTAGGATCTGGCCAGATACTTGTGACCTGGATTGGCCGCTGTTGAAAACAGGATACTCAGCTTGATGGACCCTCAGTCTCACACAGTATGTTAATTTTTATGTTTGTCTGATCTAACTTTTTCATGCAATTTTACACCTGCTAATTAACTAGACTATTGATATATAACTCATCAGGTGTCTGATATTTTTAGGTCACAAAAATAAACCAAAAAATACCATAGTAAAAAATTTCACACAATTATATGATTTAACATCTTTACCACCATAAACTATAATGGTAACTATGAATGTGGTTTCCTTATATACAAATGTCTTCCATGATGCAGCTATATTTATCTATCTATTTATTTATTTATTTATTTATTTAAAGTTTTTCTAGACCGACATTCGTTGGGAACATCATATCGGTTCACACAGAACATAACTACAGCGAATAGGCTTTACAATGAACAAAGTTGGAAACAAGAAAACAACGGGGGGAGGGTTGTCTAAAATAAGGGAGAAACTGCATACAAAATTGACTAATTAAGGTATTTGAGTAACATGGTATATAGAAGACAAAGTATTTACATATTAACAAGGTGCAGGAAAAAGGTCGGAAAAAAATCAGCAGAACCAGAGGTCACGAGCTGAGGCTCCAGGGAGGAAGACTAAGAACCAATGTCAGGAAGTATTTCTTCACGGAAAGGGTGGTGGATGCCTGGAATGCTCTTCCGGAGGAAGTGGTGAAGTCTAAAACTGTGAAAGACTTCAAAGGGGCGTGGGATAAATACTGTGGATCCATCAAGTCTAGTGGGCGTAAATATAGAGGAGGCAGTAAAACACTGCACAGAGCGGCAGTAGCCACAGAGGCATTCATGGAGCGGGATGCCAGTGGCCAGTAGTTGGTGTTCCACCTTCAGGCAGCAAAACACTGCACGGAGCGGCAGTAGCCACAGAGGCATTCACGGAGCGGGATGCCAGTGGCCAGTGGTTTGTGTTCCACCTTCACGGAGCGGAAGGATGGAGGGCTGCCATCTCCAAAAAAAACAAAAACAAAAAAAACAAAACAAAAAAAAAACAAAAAACAAACAAACAAAACAGAGGTGGGTAAGAGTATGGGGCAGGGGTGTGGCCATTTGTTGCGGCGGTTGCTACCCCTGATTGAGCTGGATGTTCACTGGGATGCGGATACGGCGCTGCTCTCTGCATTGGTGGAGGGGTGGAAGGGAATTGGGGCCGGAGGGTGCTGGAAGCCAATAGTGATGGGTGGGAGGGAGAAAAAAAGGGGGGGGGGGGGAAGATAAAAAAAAAATGGATAAACTGCGTAGCTTGCTGGGCAGACTGGATGGGCCGTTTGGTCTTCTTCTGCCGTCATTTCTATGTTTCTATGGGTACACTATATGGGTAATTACTATATGCATAATTACTATATGGGTAATTTTACAAGCATTATTAAGATTGAGAGTCGCATCACATGTTTCACTTTTATTTTCATTGGATTTGGGTGACTTGGTTATTTGAAACAACTATTTTATGTTTGAAAACATATTTTTCCTCCAGAAACACGGGATCACTATGGGCTCATCAGTAGCTCCCTCCTTTGTGAATTTGGTGATGGAAGAGTATGCATATTTACACAATGCTTCATTTTTCAAAGGTTTTAGTATGGGTGAGGTATATAGATGATCTGTTTTTTGACTGGACTGGCTCACATGAGGAGTTGGCAATTTTTCACACATGGATGAATTCTCTAGATCAGTTATCAATTCTTGCAATTCACAATTATGAATAGTAGCAATGATCAGATTCCATTCTAGGATATTTCAATCACAAAACAATCAAATGGTTGCATACATCCATTTTTCATAAACAAACATTGGAATTATTTTTTTTAAATTTCAATCTTTTTATCCATTGTCATTTAAGATTTGCCCTTTGGGCAATTCTTTCAAATTAAATGTATTTATTCCAACATCAAAGAATTCAAGTATCAGTCATTTTTGCTGGCTCTCCATTTTTTTTTCACGGAGTTATCCTGTTTTAGCAATCAGAATGGACTAAGGAGAGCATTGTATTCAGAATAGGACTCTCTACTACAGTACTGAGTAAAATCATATGTCCTTCAATTAACATGTTTATTGCCACATACCAAGAAATCGGCATTGATATAATCAAGGATTCACTGACATTGGAATGTTTTGGCTCTTCACGCAGTCTTTATGAAATTTCCAGTGATCTCGTACAGTATGAGCATCAGGAATCAAGTTGTCAGAGCAGATTTACTTCCCATATTGAGGTTTTTGGATGAAGTGAATTTGCGGCATTATCCTTGTGGCACTTGCAAGATATGCGCTAACCCCCCTCTCTGGTCTCACGTAGGAACATCCGACTACACATAAGATTTACAAAAGAATGAGTTATTCAGATTGTTATTCTTCTAATGTCATTTATCTTATTCATTGCATGTCCTCTTTTGTATGTGGACAGATTAGCAAGAGTTATTAGAAGCCAGATCCATGAAAACCAGAGAAGGTTGAATACTGAGAAGGAAGATACTTTAATAGTAAAACATTGCCTACTGTTTTACCACAAATTTGAAGATCTTACTTGGACAGTCATAGAATCAGTTACAGCATCCAGCCAAGGAGGTGATTTTGCAGAATGGCTTAACTATAAGGAACAAAAATTGATTTTTCTCTTGGATACTATCAAACCAAAGGGCATTGATGAAGCCATTGATTGGTTCACTTTAGTTTAACATCTCTGGGGATTGGCTTAATTTTTGAATCCCTGTTGACTGATTGGGTTCTATGTTGCAATTTGGTTTGTTTGATTGGTCTGTGATTATTTAAGTACTAGATAGTTAGTCAACACACATGGTCACCATTTTGTTTTAATAGGACTACAAGTTTTGAGAATTTTTGAGTTCTGATTCTCCAGAACATAAACATATTATATGTGCTTCTTTTTATGTTTTTTTATTCAGTTTGTGAGCACACGTTTACTATTTTATATTTTACTTAGTATTACAGAGATAATTTGATAGCCCTGAAAAAGATTCAGGTCCACAATCACTCTGCTGCCATTAACCACCAGGGAGTAAATGATAAATAAATAAATAAACACAGGGCATATTTTAAAATAAAGCTTGAGGTGCATTGAAAAAAACACAGTGTTTCAATGCAACATTTTGACCCTGCAGGGTCCTCATTTGAAGATTGTCATGGCAATTTTCATTGAGGCAAGGTGCCTTATGGTTGAAACAGTTCATGGGGCAGAAAAGAGGAAGGACCCCAGGAGTATAAGATAGCTAACTTCTTTGGGATTTTTTGAGATTTCATAATCTGTTTAAAAGGAAATTAAAATTATATATTGACTGTGATCACCTCTGGCAAGTGGCTGGGAGAGTTCAAAAGTATCAAGGTACTACTTTCTTTCAGGTGATGTCATCAGTGGACTAATACCTATACAGTATGGGTTTGTATTTAAAGTTCTGTTACAGTTAGAAAGATCATTGAAGACAGAGGAAAGAGGGTCTAAATAGGTCCTGTAAAACAGAGACATTTTCACAAAGAGACAAATATAATACTTGGGATATGTGACGAGAGGTCTGGTAAGGATTTAGATATATTTGTATGTGGAAAGCATGAGTGAAATCTGATACAGATCCTAAAGGTAAGACCTGCTCTATGGCAGGACTAACTTATCTGGCTAACTTAATCAGATAAGCCCAATTCAGCACTTATCCGGCTAAGGGCATGATTTATCAAAGTATTTTCCCATAGAAACAGAATAGGAGAAAAGCCCTAGGGCCTGATTTTAAAAAGCATTTACATATGTAAAACTGGATTTTACATGAGTAAATACACTTTACTCGAGTAGATGGCATTTGAAAATTGCTACGATAGTATGTTACATTTACTCGTGTAACTCCTTTGAAAATTACCTCCATTGTGAATCAGGCAGAAAGTTAACTGGAAAGGTAGTGCTGCCTTGATCTGCCCATTCCACAACCTTTATTTATTTAAAAATGTTTATATACCGCTTTTACAATTTGAGGATTAATGAAAACGGTTAACAATGAACATACATAAAAAATAAAATTACAATAAAAAATAAAATTAATTAAATAAACAAATAAAATACATAAAATTCAACCAAACACTAATGGACCAAACAAAGTGCCTTCATAATGTTTTGAATTATGTAGATGGATTGAATGGGGGGGGGGGGGGGGGTCAGTGATAAAGAGAATAGAGGTGCTGTATGAATGTTTTATGTTTGAGAATTGATCAGTGTACCATAAGCTTTCTGAAATAAGTAAAATAAATAAAATGAGTGTGGCTAAAGCGTCACTGCTGAAAGTAGCTGAATATTAAGCGGCCCCCGTTTACCTGGCTAAGTAGCTTTGAATATCCCACTCAGTGATTTTCCCTAAATGAGGAGTGCCTGTTCCAATGCTGAGCTCAGCTAATAAAGAAGTTAGAGAGGTTGAGAGACTCTTGCAACCAAATTCTCCTTTCTGAGGCCTGCATTGGCAATTAGTGATCTGACTCAGTAGGAAGAAAATCAGGAGAAAGAAAGGTTTTCCCCTCCACTCTGAAGGCAGTGTCAGTCATTGAGAAAAGGGTGTTCCATTGCTGAAGGAATACTGAATTTTCTTTAGTTGCCTCACTTTCAGGCCGATTCAGTAAAAGTCGCGGGAGAGCGGGCGAGCACCTGCTCTCCTGTGCGCTCGATTCAGGGGGGGAGAATATGCTAATGAGGGCCCGCAGTAAAAATAGGCGCTAGGTTCTCAGACCCGCTGACAGCTACGGGTTCAGAAAACAGACGCCAGGATAATTGAGCATCCGTCATCCGACCCGTGGGCCACCGGCCGATTTAAATTTTTTTTTAAAAATTTTTGATTTTTTTTTAAATTTTGGGGCCTCCGACTTAATATCGCTATGATATTAAGTCAGAAGGTATACAGAAAAGCAGTTTTTTCTGCTTTTCTGTACACTTTCCCGGAGCCGGCAGAAATTAACGCCAGCCTTTGGGCAGGCGTTAATTTCTGAAGTAAAATGTGCGGCTTGGCTGCACATTTTACTTTCTGGAATCGCGTGGGAATAACTACTAATAGGGCCATCAACAGCATTTGCATGTTGCGGGAGCTATTAGTTTTGGGGGGGGCGGTTGGACGCACGTTTTCAATGTGCTATTACCCCTTACTGTATAAGGGGTAAAGCTAGCGCATTGAAAATGCGTGTCCAAACGCGGGCTAACAGTGCGCTCCACTGTGCACTCCCACTCTCCCGCGACTTTTTACTGAATCGGCCTGAAAGTGAGGCAACTAAAGAAAATTCAGTATTCCTTCAGCAATGGAACATCCTTTTCTCAATGACTCCACCAGAGCGCACTGTACTGTATCGGCCCGTAAGAGGGTAAGAGAGTGACAAACGTAAGCACCTAAATTCATAGAATCAGAAGGTAAAAAGAAATTCCATAGTTGAGACTGAATGGAGTATTTTCAATGAACCATCAGTGATCACAGCAGTATCCATAGTGAGAGGAGATTCCATTGCTACAACTGAGTGCAATGCCATCGTATAGTACTATGACTATCAATGACTAGAACAGTAATATCATCAAACAGAGCCTAAATCTAGGTGATAAAATTTGACCAGTTAGATTCAGGTACATTTTCAGATGAAAACTTAGGCCTGGATTATCTAAGGTGGATTTCGAAGTTCACAGACCTTAGGAAATCCGGCGGTAATGGGGGGCGGGGTGGTGAAGCGGGGGTGGGCCTGTGAAAGCCGCCAGCGATCGCACTGCAGTGCGATCGCTGCCGGCTTTCTCACCCAATAGCGCCATCGTAAAAGGTGGTGCTATTGGGCGCAAAACTGGCGGCGAAAAGGGCCCTTACTTTTTCGCCATCTGCAATGTCTTCACAGTGTCCGCCCTGGTGTTGCCCCGACTCCTCCCCTTCTCGTGTGGATGCCGCCCAGAAGCCGTCCCTTTTCGCGTGCGATCCCTTTTGAAAATGACCCCCTTAGTCAGTTAGGTTCAGCTGAAAATTTTTCTAAAAATAACAAGCTGAAATTGTTAATCATGGCTGTTCAAGGGCTGTTGAATATTAACCGCAATGATTCTCTAATGAGTGCATAATTTTCTCCCTCATATGCATTGAGCATTCCTGAAAGCCAGATTAGTAAGGTGTGCATTCAAGCAGGGTTGAGAACCACTGCCTTAGATTACCATATAGAGAAAGTTGTTAGGCAATTTGGTTCTCTGATCTTCTTTCAAACCAGCTATTTATGTAACTATTACTTTGGAGGATTTCTCTGGTAAATGAAAGGATAAAAATTGTTATAAATAATGAGTTCAAATTCAGAATGAATTTTTCCCAAGTCTGTTTAGGCAAGGAAAATCTTCATGTGCATTAAAAAAATACATTGAAGTGCTTCTTCTGCTACTTCAAATTTACATTTTCAGTTCCTTATGATGAGCATATGATACCCAAAATAATTGTAGGTCAATGTCAATGTTCTATGGTAATTCAGTGGCTAAACAGTAAAGTGATTGAACTGATACTTAGCAAAAGTATGAGGACCAGTTTTACTGTCAATTTTATCTTCAAGAAGCTTTCAGATTTCAGATACTTCAAAGGACAGGGAAATCATTGAATTAGTTGATCAGACATGAAGAAATGCAAAGAAATATGGGGCCAGAACACAAGACAGGGATAATAATTCTCATTCTGGAGTATTATTTTCTGGACCAGGGAGAAAGAACACTAGAAGCTATGAGAATGGGAAAAAAAAACAAACAAACAGAATTCCAGAAGACATGTGTTGTCTTATATTGTGATGACTAAATGCCAAGTATACTTAAATATTTTGCATAAAATCCTTAATGTAGCAACTCCTAAAGGAATAGGAGAGAGCATAGTAGGTTATTTAGTTCACTCGATACTGCATTATTTGCTATTTCTGTACAAAACACTCTCGTATATTATTCATCCTTTTATTGCTAATGAATAAATGGATAACAGCATCTTTTTTATTTTTTATTCTTTTTTTGCCAGTATAAGTTTTGTTTTTATGGTAAATGCTTATATAATTTTAATTGGTTTTCAACTTTCATAATATTGTGGTATTTGGTGCACAATAAAATGGAAACACACAAGAATCAGTTTTATAAATACAACATATGTTCACAGCTCGGATCACTTCCAATTTGATTCTCTACTGAAACTGCTCTCTTTTCCATTTGTTAAATGAAAACCAATTATAAATATCATTTATCTGCAACATTTGAAGCTGTCAACTAAAGTTCAGATGCATAACCACCTTTCCATACCTGCCAAAATCCAAAATTTGAAAGGCCCTTGTTTACTCTTATCCCTGTGGTATTACATTGACAAATCAATATAGACTTGGCTTGGTATTGATGTTTTCACAAATTTCAAATAAAAATGTTCAGGGAGATTAACATTTTTGGAAATATACAACATATTTGTTCTGCTGTCTAAAAGATAACAGAGCTTACACTATGAGGATTTCTGTAGACATTAAGGGGGTCATTTTCTAACCAATCACACATTTATTCCATGAAATATGCACCTAAATTACACCAATTTTCAAAGTGACCTTGTGTGTGTAAGTTCAAGTAGAGTATTATCCCACCAAAACAATTAATATTGTATTTTCTAATATATGCACAGACATTTTTGGGGAAATCTTACATGCATACTTTTGAAAATGCATTAGCTTGCCCTCTAAATGTTCCTTCTCAGTCCTGATAAACTTATGCACAAACAGGATATTCACATGTAAGTTTACCTGCATAGCACACTCTCAAATAATGTCAGCTTATTTCCACTTGTTTTACCCCACAAATAATAATTTTGAAAATTACTCTGCAATAGCATTCAGCTATGGAATACAGAATATCAGGTGACTTTTCAAAAGGATTTACATGTGTAGATGTAACTACTATTGTAGCAACTTTCAAAAGCCATTTACCCATGTAAAGTGCACTTACACAGGTAAATCTATGGATAATTCAATGGTATATATTGTAGCAATTTTCAAAAGCCCACTTACTCGAATAAAGTGCATTTACTTGAGTACCTTATACTGTGAAAATAATGGCAGTCAAAAGAATTATTTTAGGTAGTATTTAAACGCCCTGACATCTATCATCATTAAAGAAGATAACTTGATATAAAGAATCACATTTTAAAGTACATGAAGGTAACTTTTAAACAATTATGTGCCACTAGGGATGTGCAGCAGGGACGGATTTGTCCCATTCGGTATTTGTATTAGTGGGGAGCCAAATCCATTGCATCCATTCTCGGGGGACCCCGATCCGTTCATTAATACGTATATATTTGTTTCCCAAAACCCCCCCATCCCCTCTTTAAATTTAATTAACTTCAACCCCCTCCCTCCTGACCCCCCAAGACTTACCAAAAGTCCTTGGTGGTCCAGCGGGGGTCCTGGGGCGATCTCCTGCACTCGGGCTGTCGGCTGCCGGTATTCAAAATGGCGCCAATAGCCTTTGCCCTCACTATGTCACAGGGGCTACCAGTGCCATTGGTCGGCCCCTGTCACATGGTAGGAGCAATGGACGGCTGGCGCCATCTTGTGCTCCTACCATGTGAAAGGGGCCGACCAATGGCACCGGTAGCTCCTGTGACTTAGTAAGGGCAAAGGCTATCGGTGCCATTTTGAATACTGGCAGCCGACGGCCCAAGTGCAGGAGATTGCTCCAGGATCCCCGCTGGACCATCAGGGACTTTTAGCAAGTCTTGGGGGGGGGGGGGGCGGGTTCAGGAGTGCATTTTAAAAGGTACATTATTAAGGTGCAGTGTATTGGAGGATTGCCAATATGTCGAAAACGAATGCACACCCTTATGTGCCACGGCACATATATATGTATATGGTCTCACGCAGATTTATGATAGCAATTTATGTATCAACAACTCAAGAAATCAAAAAAATCTGAGTTGTGAAAATATAACCAGCAAAATAAAAGAACTCAAAAAATTGACTGAATACAATCAAATATTTGCAAACAAGGTAACACAGTACCTCAAACAATTGCATTTCAATAGCCTGAGATGCTGCGGGGAAACACTATCATCATTAGTAACTGTGCAACAATGTTCTATTTTTTTAAAATTTTAGCTCTATGCAAATAAAATTGTCCAAAATATATATATAACAGTGAATGTAAAAGCTTTTTAAATCTAAGTGAGGAATTCAAGACTGGTCATCTGACACTGCCCAGCATTTCAAGAGTTTTTGCCTTCAAGTGTGCCTCCAGGGAACTTGCCACCATCATGACAAGAATCCTTATTTCTGCAACAGAAACCAATTTATTCACAATGGTGGTGTTCTCAAAGACCAATGGTAACCAACAGATGGCATCATGGGATCATGATTATCCAATGTTGAACTACTCAATGGATTAATTTAACCTATTAGGGATGACTGAGTTTAATTTACAAATCCACATCTGTTCTTTGAAGGACACTCTTTAAATGATTGCCACCAATTATATCCACAGGAACTGAATCAATGATGGTCCATTTAATCTCATAAAAGGAATGCTTTGCTTCTATGTTCCTACTATTTTGCATAATGCTTTTGAGTGCAGGGTTGCATTGTTTCGTTTCATCAGATCATTGCAACAAAGTCCATTTTCAGAA
Organism: Rhinatrema bivittatum; assembly: GCF_901001135.1. Lineage (NCBI taxonomy): Eukaryota > Metazoa > Chordata > Amphibia > Gymnophiona > Rhinatrematidae > Rhinatrema > Rhinatrema bivittatum. The sequence continues at coordinate 342,008,627 of NC_042620.1, read as the reverse complement.
TTCTAATATTGACGTTCAAGATATGTCTATTGTGAAAGATCCTTCCAATTGGCGGCCTCCGGGTCCAAAAGACTTTTATATTCAGCCTTACGGGATTTAGTACTTTGTGATATATCACAAATTGAATTATGCAACATGAAAAGTTATTCAAATTTTTCTGCATTGGCCAAAAGTTCAATTGTCATCATTCGAGCAGCTGATAAAGGTGGCACAATCAATTTGAAGGATAGAGCACAGTATATTTCAAATATTCAGGTACTACTAGAAGATAAAAAATATTATGTGAAATTATCAGAAGATCCCACGGTGGCCAGTGAGCTTAAAATTCAAGCGGTATTGAATGGTACAGATTGTTTGGGTTTCCTTACTAAAAGAAAACAAGCTTTCCTGGAAGCTAAATACCCAGTAGTTCCTGTTTTGAATGATATACATAAAATACATAAATCTATGATTAATCCATCATTATGCCCAATTGCACTGGGACATGGTTCAGGTTTTGAACCTTTGGCAACATTTTTGGATCAATGTTTGAAAGATGAATCTATCAAATTGCCATCATATATTCTAGATACATCAGATTTTTTGAGAAAATTATATTCTATTCCTGAATTGTTGGTCGGTTTTGCTAGACATTGTCACTTTATACACTAATGTCCCACAACAGGTGGCGATGAATAACCTTGAGATGGTTTTAATGAAGAAACTGAAACCTACTCGTATCCCTATGGATTTTTTGTTAGAATTAGGAAGTTTAGTTCTATTTTCTAATTATTTTATGCTTAATGGTGAATATTTCTTGCAGACTTTAGGATTAGCAATGAGGGCAGCAAAAGCTCAGAATCTGATGATTTTTTTTATGTTGGACAAATCAACATATTTTATTTTGGTCCAGATTTATTGATAAGAACATAAAAACATAAGAACATGAGATATGCCATTCTGGGTCAGAACAAGCATCCATCAAGTCCAGTATCCTGTTTCTAACAGTGGCACTGGCCAATCCAAGTCACAAGTACCTGGCAAGTACCCAAACATTAGATAGATCACGTTACTATTGCTTATTTTAATTAATTAACGGTGGTGGGGCCGCTTGGCAATAGTGATCATAATATGATCAAATTTGATTTAATGACTGGAAAAGGAACAGGTGCAAATCCAAGGCTCTCGTGCTAAACTTTCAAAGGGAAACTTTGATAAAATGAGAAAATTGTTAGAAAAAAACTGAAAGGAGCAGCTACAAAAGTAAAAAATGTCCAAGAGGCGTGGTCATTGTTAAAAAATACCATTCTAGAAGCACAGTCCAGATGTATTCCACACATTAAGAAAGGTGGAAAGAAGGCAAAACGATTACCGGCATGGTTTAAAAGGGGAGGTGAAAGAAGTCTTTTAGCCAAAAGATCTTCATTCAAAAATTGGAAGAAGGATCCAACAGAAGAAAATAGGATAAAGCATAAACATTGGCAAGTTAAATGTAAGACATTGATAAGACAGGCTAAGAGAGAATTTGAAAAGAAGTTGGCTGTAGAGGCAAAAACTCACAGTAAAAACTTTTTAAAATAAATCCGAAGCAGAAAGCCTGTGAGGGAGTCAGTTGGACCATTAGATGATCGAGGGGTTAAAGGGGCACTTAGAGAAGATAAGGCCATCGCGGAAAGATTAAATGATTTCTTTGCTTCGGTGTTTACTGAAGAGGATGTTGGGGAGGTACCCGTAATGGAGAAGGTTTTTATGGGTAATGATTCAGATGGACTGAATCAAATCACGGTGTACCTAGAAGATGTGGTAGGCCTGATTGACAAACTGAAGAGTAGTAAATCACCTGGCCGAATGGTATACACCCCAGAGTTCTGAAGGAACTAAAAAATGAAATTTCAGACCTATTAGTAAAAATTTGTAACTTATCATTAAAATCATCCATTGTACCTGAAGACTGGAGGATAGCAAATGTAACCCCCAATATTTAAAAAGGGCTCCAGGGGCGATCCAGGAAACTACAGACCGATTAGCCTGACTTCAGTGCCAGGAAAAATAGTGGAAAGTGTTCTAAACATCAAAATCACAGAACATATAGAAAGACATGGTTTAATGGAACAAAGTCAGCATGGCTTTACCCAGGGCAAGTCTTGCCTCACAAATCTGCTTCACTTTTTTGAAGGAGTTAATAAACATGGGGATAAAGGTGAACCGGTAGATATAGTATACTTGGATTTTCAGAAGGCGTTTGACAAAGTTCCTCATGAGAGGCTTCTAGGAAAAGTAAAAAGTCATGGGATAGGTGGCGATGTCCTTTCGTGGATTGCAAACTGGCTAAAAGACAGGAAACAGAGAGTAGGATTAAATGGGCAATTTTCTCAGTGGAAGGGAGTACAGTGGAGTGCCTCAGGGATCTGTATTGGGACCCTTACTGTTCAATATATTTATAAATGATCTGGAAAGAAATACGACGAGTGAGATAATCAAATTGCAGATGACACAAAATTGTTCAGAGTAGTTAAATCACAAGCAGATTGTGATAAATTGCAGGAAGACCTTGTGAGACTGGAAAATTGGGCATCCGAAATGGCAGATGAAATTTTAATGTGGATAAGTGCAAGGTGATGCATATAGGGAAAAATAACCCATGCTATAATTACACGATGTGGGTTCCATATTAGGTGCTACAACCCAAGAAAGAGATCTAGGTGTCATAGTGGATAACACATTGAAATTGTCGGTTCAGTGTGCTGCGGCAGTCAAAAAAGCAAACAGAATGTTGGGAATTATTAGAAAAGGAATGATGAATAAAACGGAAAATGTCATAATGCCTCTGTATCGCTCCATGGTGAGACCCGCACCTTGAATACTGTGTTACAATTCTGGTCGCCGCATCTCAAAAAAGATATAATTGCGATGGAGAAGGTACAGAGAAGGGCTACCAAATGATAAGGGGAATGGAACAACTCCCCTATGAGGAAAGACTAAAGAGGTTAGGACTTTTCAGCTTGGAGAAGAGACGACTGAGGGGGGATATGATAGAGGTGTTTAAAATCATGAGAGGTCTAGAACGGGTAGATGTGAATCGGTTATTTACTCTTTTGGATAGTAGAAAGACTAGGGGACACTCCATGAAGTTAGCATGGGGCACATTTAAAACTAATCGGAGAGAAAGTTCTTTTTTACTCAACGCACAATTAAACTCTGGAATTTGTTGCCAGAGAATGTGGTTCATGCAGTTAGTATAGCTGTGTTTAAAAAGGATTGGATAAGTTCTTGGAGGAGAAGTCCATTACCTGCTATTAAGTTCACTAGAGAATAGCCACTGCCATTAGCAATGGTTACATGGAATAGACTTAGTTTTTGGGTACTTGCCAGGTTCTTATGGCCTGGATTGGCCACTGTTGGAAACAGGATGCTGGGCTTGATGGACCCTTGGTCTGACCCAGTATGGCATTTTCTTATGTTCTTATGTTCTTATCATCATAACAGTTTATGGATTTATCCTCTAGGAACTTATCCAAAACTTTTTTAACACAGTTACACCAACTGCTGTAACCATATCCTCTGGCAATGAATTCCAGAGCTTAACTGTGTGCTGAATGAAAAATAATTTGTTTTAATGAGATACTTGCTAATTTCATGGAATGCTCCCTGATCCTGAGAGAGTAAATAACCAATTAACATTAAATTGTTTAAGTCCTTTCATGATTGTGTAGACTTCAGTAATATATCCCCCCCCCCCCCAGTCATTTCCTCTCCAAACTGAACAGCCCTAATGTCTTTAGCCTTTCTCATAGGGCAGTTGTTCCATGCCCCTTTTCATTTTGGTCACCCTTCTCTGCACTTTCTCCTTTTGAGATGCAGTGACCAGAACTTTCACACAGTATTCAAAGTGCGATCTCACCATGGAGTGATACAGAGGCATTACGACAATCCTCTGTTTTATTTTCCATTCCCCTTCTAATAATTCCTGTTTGCTTTTTTGTTTGCCACAGCACACTGAGCCGACAATTTCAATGTATTATCCACTACGATGGGATAGATCTCAAGTCCTTAAAAAATCTTTATTGTTATAAAAAGCAAGCTGCTTAATAATTGCCCGACGCCGGCCAAGTTTCGCCACAAATAACGTGCTGCTTCAGGGGCTACATGATACAAATATATAAAATAGCTTATAAAAACATATCAATAGCTTAATTTAAAACAGAATTTGTAACACATATATACGAGATCCTACATAGAACTATGTAAATAATGAAACATGGAAATATAATAACACATACACAGAAACATGATAAAAGAATAATAAAATAATGATAACAACATTGATAAATTGCTGATATAATAATGCTATTATGGAAACGGACTGTGAGTTTTTGCCTCTACAGCCTTCTTTTCAAATTATCTCTTACCCTGTCTTAGCAAAGTCATACATTTAACTTGTCAGAGCATATGCTTTATCCTATTTTTTTCTGTTGGATCCTGTATCAATTTTGAATGAAGATCTTTTGGCTAAAATAACCTCTTTCACCTCACCTTTTAACCATGCCGGTGATCGTTTTGCCTTCCTTCCACCTTTCTTAATGTGTGGAATACATCTGGACTGTGCTTCTAAGATTGTATTTTTTAGCGCTGTCCAAGCCTCTTGCAAAACCTTTGTAGCTGCTCCTTTCAATTTTTTCAATTTTTCTCATTTTATCAAAGTTTCCCTTTTGAAAGTTTAGCACTAGAGCCATGGATTTTCTTACTGTCCCTCTTCCTATCATTAATTCAAATTTGATCATATTATGATAACTATTGCCAAGTGCCCCCACTACTGTTACCTCTCTCACCAAATCCTGTACTCCACTAAGAATTAGATCTAAAATTGCTCTCTCTTTCATTGGTTCCAGAACCAATTGCTTCATAAAACTGTCATTTATTCCATCCAGCAACTTTATCTCTGTAGCCTGTCCTGATGTTACAATTACCCAGTCAATATTGGGGTAATTGAAATCTTCCCATTCCCATTATTACCGCACGACCCATTTGGTTAGCCTTCCCTAATTTCTCTTAACCTTTCACTGTCCATCTCACTATCTTGGCCAGGTGGATGGTAGAATACTCCTATCACTTTACTTTTCCCCCAACAGACAAGGGATTGTCTACCATAAAGATTCAATTGTGCAATTAGTCTCATGCAGGATCTTTATCCTGGCAGGACCTCTATGCCATCTTGGAAATGAATATGCATGACAGATATGCATGCAATGGAGGCAGTGCATTCAGATTTTTTTTCATGCATATTCATTGTAGTAGATGTTCTGAAACCTAGCCTGTTTCGTGCCAGTACCCCAGTTGGCCACCACTTTTTCTAATAGATGTTGATACAAACCAAAACATTTTAAGAAATCATGTCATGACAAAATGTATTTTATGACGTTCATACAACAATTATAGTGTCAAAACAAAATTTCAAATAATTCTAGTTAAGAAATCATTCAACTTTAATGACCTTTAACAAGCAGCAAACTTTAATTAAGTATTATGTACTGCATGTGCTTTGCATTGTAAATAAATAACATTCCATTCTTATTTGTAAATTAACTTTTTGATAGCACATTCAGTTGATTAATTAAAGTTCATGAAATATAATCTGTTTTGCATTTTTAACATCAAGGCTTATAGGGAAAGAATGGATATTAATAAGGAGATTAAGGGAATATTTCTGCAAGAGTCATACCCTTGCACAAATTTCATCAGGTATCACAGTGTATATTATGCATAATGATGATCAAACATTTTTATAGTGTAGCTAAAATGAAACATAGCAATATTGGCCAAAGTGATGATGATCTTTTATGTCTAACTTTGCACACACCTATTTTACAAATGGTTGGGTGTCAGAAGGGACCACCACTAAAGGTGGCCGTTTGCCACAAGAATAACATATTGGGGTCCTGCATCCCACAGAGTGATTCCCCCCACTCCTCACCTCTCCACACGCACACACATACATCTTTAAACATAACCTTTTGAGTGGCTACTGCTGGAAATCTGACGCTTGGTTAAATGAACGATCAATCTGATGCAATATAGCATTTCTTCTGTTAAGTTGACTGAAATGTACAGCCATTCAACATAACGGCACTGGTGGCATCTGAGACAGTGACTCAGCCTCAGGGCCACCGACATCATTTTTAAAACACTAGGAGGTTAGGGCAAGAGTGAGTGAGCATTACTGCTCCCCTTTTTTTTGTCTGGTGGGGCCCAACTCCAAGGAAATGTGTAAGTGGAATCCATGGAGGTCCCCAATCCTGGCAATTTTTTTTCTAAGGGATGGGGGAGGGGCCCATGGGAGACCCAGCTAGGCCCATCTCAATCAAGCTGGGTAGGCCTGGACCCCACAATTTCTTTCAGGGCCACGGCACCATTTTTAAACACTAGGAGGTAGGTGTTCGGAAGGACCCAGGCAGGCCCTAACTGGGCTGTGTCTCAAAGCAGCCAGATAGGCCTGACCTTATTATTGCTTTTGCGAAGTGGGAAGGGGATTTGATGGCCTCAGGAAAGGCATTTTTTAATGTTTTCAATAATTGAAATTACCAAAAATTTACCAGTATTTCCATTTCAGGGTCATTTTTGATTCATTCCATTCAGAATAAACCAAAAATGTCCTTTTCCTTTCATATGTGCCATTTGTTTTAAAACCACTGCACATCTCTATTAAAAATTGTCAGCTAAGTAGACTAGGATATGACACCTCTTTCTGTGGTGAACAATGGAATTCCACATGATCTGTTGGGTACTTCTTCCAAGTGACCTGGATTGGCCACCTTTGGAATTTGATGCTGCGCTAAATGGATTATGGGTCTGATCCAGTTATAACATGTCTTATATTAAAATGAAATCAATAATGGAAAAGGAAATATCAATCTACGTGCCGTTTCCAATTAAGCTGGTTTTTAATTTTTTAATTTTTTAATTTTCTGCTTTTTTTTGTTTTTTTATTTTTTATGTTATATCTCGCCACATCAGCAAGCCTGACGGCGTGCTTTCTTGTGGTATTTCAAACGAAAGCCGCCCGGACTTCTAATCATTGCGGCAGTCCTTGATATTCTTTTTGTTGTGTATTGTACTACTGTAATTTTCATTAAATCCTCATTTTACACATATGCAGTATTCTAATGCAACAGAGCTCGATCTTCGTCGAGCGCTGTTTTGACAAAGTCAGATGTTACTTCAATATTAGTCAACAACGGCCGAAGTTTCGCAGCTTGTGCTGCTTCATCAGGAGCTTGGAATACAACATTCTTGTCAAAAGGCAATTGTCTCTGTTGAAAATATGATATATATATGGTAATTTAAATGTTTTAAAATCCAATAAATAAACCACTTATCTGGATCAGCGAAAGCTCAAACCTTCAAACAGGACGACTTCGTCTCATGACATCTTTGAATGAACAGAGACCATTTTGGCCTCAGACGCAGATATTTAAGTCAACACTAACCAATCAGGACCGCATCGTCAGCACCATAAGTGACATCACTATCAAGTTTGTTCCTAAACAAGATCTAAGATTGTGTGACGTCAGTATCAAGGTAGCGTTCACAAAAATACATTGAGTTCTATTTCAGAATTCAAACCCATTTGGATGTAGGGTGTCCAAATAAGTGGATCCATCTTTGTTCGGCTCGCCAAAAGCTGTTGTTGAGGTCACCGCCGCGCCAGTGAGGGGATATCTGCTCCAAGACACAAACCGCAAATCTTCAAAGCTGTGTTTATTACTCAGACAGTGTGATACAATTGGTGCAGTTTCACGTTGTGTGGCCAGGACTTGAGTGATGCTCAATAATGCGGGTCCGAAGTTGTCTAATCGTTTTGCCAACGTATGTCATTTTGCAGGGACATTGAATTGTATAAATAACGCCAGCGGATCTACATGTAGTATTATGTTTTAGTGGAACTGACAATGGTGGATTATGAAAATCGATAACAGTAGTCACTAGCATGTTTGCACAAACAGAGCAGGTCCCACAAGTGGTATGTGAACCAGTAGTAGGTTGTTGTAAGGGGATAGTCGAATCTGAGTGCACAAGTTGATCTTTGAGATTGGAGCCACGTGTGTATGTAAATCTTGGTCGTGACTGGAATTCACCATGATGTTGTAAAATTTGCCAGTTCTGGTGTATCAGTTTCTTAAAGATCGGTGCCATTGGTGAAAAAGGTACCACACATGTTAGTACATCATCTTCAATTTGTCTGTCTTTAGGAAGAAACAACCAGTCCCTATTGGTGTATTTAGCTCTGAGAAAGGCCCGCCGCACACATCTCTTAGGGTAGCCTCTCTGTATAAACCGGTCACTCAAGATTTTGGCTTGCTTGATAAAATCTTCTTGAGAAGAGCATAGACGACAAATTCTGAAAAATTGACCTACTCGTAAATTTTCTTTAAGACGTCTCGGATGGGCACTACTAAAATGTAAGAACGTGTTGCTGCTAACTGGTTTCCTGTAGACTGAGGTGTTAAAGCCACTCAATGTCTTCACAATAGTGATATCCAAAAATGTAATGCTCTCTTCTTGAAAACACGCTGTGAAATGTAAACTGTGATTACACGAATTTAGCCAAATCAAGAAATCTGCAAATGAATCTCTTGTCCCCCGCCATAGAATAAAAATGTCGTCTATATATCGACGCCATGTGAAAATATTTTGAAAGAATGGTTGATTTTCAGAAATCCATTTTTGCTCAAAGGCACCCATGTATAGGTTGGCTAAATCTGGGGCCATAGTGGCACCCATCGCGGTACCACAAACCTGTTGAAAATTTTTTTTTTCATATGCAAAGTAGTTTTTGGTTAAAGCTATTTGTAAAAGAGCTTTCAAAAATTGAGAAGGTATACGCTGAGGACGGCTTCTGGATTCAAAATACATCATGGCAATCTCTATCATCTCATCCTGTGGTATTGATGTATAAAGGGACTCGACGTCTAAGGTGACTAAATAGGTCACTGGTATCACACTGAAGATTTTCCAAAAAGTATCATGTGTTGGGAGTCTCGAATGAAGGATGGCAGACTTGATACATGGGGGGCTAAAAATGCATCTATAAACTGAGATAAAGGTTCCAGTAGCGAATTCCTACTGGACACTATTGGTCTCCCCGGTGGATTGTCCACATTTTTGTGGATCTTGGGTAAAAGATAGAACAATGGAACCATCGAGTGTTTTTTTATCAAGAAGTTTTTTTCTTTTGCAGTAAGGAAACCAGCATTTTCACCTTCTAATACTATCTCCTCAATTTCTTGTAATAGAGCCTGAGTCGGATCTTCTTGCAAGGGGTGGTAGAATGTTATGTTTGAAAGCTGGTGGCTCACTTCTGATGAGTACTGTATTCTGTCCATCAGGACAATTTTTCCACCTTTGTCCGCTGGTTTGATGATTAGTTCTGAATTGTCCTTCAATTCTCGTATTGCCCTAAATTCTTCTGTTGTTAAATTGCAAAAATGATTCTTCAGAGTAAATTGGTGAAGTAATTGTCTCAATACCAACTGGTGGAACGAATAAATGATAGGATCCGGTGGACCTGGTGGGATCCATACAGAGGGATTTTTCAAAACAGAAATATCAATAGTGACCGGTTGATCAACAAAAAAATGTCTAATATAGAGCTTCCTGACAAATTTGTATAATGAGACTTCTAAATCAAAAAGCTTTGGTATAGGGGTCGGCACAAAAGTTAGACCTTTATTGAGAATCCTCAATTGTGTTGAGGACACATTATTTTTGGAGAGGTTCAACACTAGGCATTCTTGTTGGTTTGGGATCGGGTTTGTCTGGACATTGGATCGTTCTTCCAGATTCTGCCTCGGCCGCGATATGGACGGTGTCCTGACCATCCTCTTGACGCTAAAAAACGTGTGTCTTGATTTTGATTCTGGGGACCAGAAGTGTTTCTCGGTCGAGATGTCGATTCTTCATCAGACGAATTATTATATCTCCATCTTGTTGGACGTCGTGATTGATTTTCATCTCCAGAGGAACCATCACTATTGTTGTCAAAAGTGACCTTCTGTCCATCTGTCTTATCCTTGTTTTTATCCTCAATCATCCATGGGTAGACATACCCTGTGGTATAATCTTTTGCATCCCGTTCAAGTTTTTGTATTTTGAATGCTTTAATTTCACCTCTTAATTTATCACTTAGCTCTTGTATAGTTGACAGCTGATCTGTGTATACAGCAGTGTCTTCTGTCTGTGCCAAGGTTTCTTTGATGGTATTGATCTCTTCCTGAATTTCTATCGAGCCGAACAAAGATGGATCCATTATTTGGACACCCAACATCCAAATGGTTTGAATTCTGAAATAGAACTCAATGTATTTTTGTGAACGCTACCTTGATACTGACGTCACACAATCTTAGATCTTGTTTAGAACAAACTTGATAGTGATGTCACTTATGGTGCTGACGTATGCGGTCCTGATTGGTTAGTGTTGACTTAAATATCTGCGTCTGAGGCCAAAATGGTCTCTGTTCATTCAAAGATGTCATGAGACGAAGTCGTCCTGTTTGAAGGTTTGAGCTTTCGCCGATCCCAGATAAGTGGTTTATTTATTGGATTTTAAACATTTAAATTACCATATATATATCATTTTTCAACAGAGACAATTGCCTTTTGACAAAGAATGTTATATTCCAAGCTCCTGATGAAGCAGCACAAGCTGCGAAACTTCGGCCGGTTGTTGAGCTAATATTGAAGTAACATCTGACTTTGTCAAAACACGCTCGATGAAGATCGAGCTCTGTTGCATTAGAATACTGCATATTTGTAAAATTGAGGATTTAATGAAAAGTTACAGTAGTACAATACACAACAAAAGAATATCAAGGACTGCCGCAAATGATTAGAAGTCCGGGCGGCTTTCGTTTGAAATACCACAAGAAAGCACGCCGTCAGGCTTGCTGATGCGGCTAGATATACATAAAAAATAAAAAACAAAAAAACAGAAAATTAAAAATTAAAAACCAGCTTAATTGGGAAACGGCACGTAGATTGATATTTCCTTTTCCATTATTGATTTGGTTTTTGTTGGAAATTATTTGTGTTCTTTTTCTGAGTCGAGTTATATTAAAATGACCCATACTGCAAGAAGAACTAGGACTATCTTACTATTAGAATCTAATAAAAACAAGACCTGCTCAGGAACAATGAGGTTTCTAGACTTTACCTAATATGGACAAGTTTTCTTGTGTTTTTGTTTACTCAGCTAGGAAAAAGTAACATTTTTATTTAACTAAACATTTATCAATGGCAAAAGGCCTTGGTATCTTGCTGAAATTTAAGACAGCTTTGGAAGTACACAATGTGAAAAAAAAACAGGATGGGATTTAAACTGTGAAAATGCACAAGATAATAATGTTTCCTAGGCAACAGTGATGTGTTCTAGTCGGTTCTGAGAAATGTTGCTATAGAAGAAAAGAAATTGAAAAAGAAAAATTGTATTCGATGATTTAGTAAGAAGTTAAGGGCATATGAAAAAGTACGACTAATTCAAAGAACAATAGAGAGATTATTGCTAAACTCATAAATAGTCACCAGGAATAATGATTTGATAATTAGTCAAATGTATATGATCCCTGTATCATTTGATGAAGGCAGGGCTGTGTTAAGGCCAACCGATGCCCTAAACACAGCCAGACAATGGTGCCCACTTGGCTCTTCCAATGCTTAACTGACAAGACAAGACTCAATAAGTTCTGAAGGTGAAATAAGATTTTAAAAGTTCAGTTTTTTTAACCTACTCTATATCCATTAATATCAGCTTATTATATTTATTTATTTATTTATTTATTTATTTAAAAAAAAATTATATCTAGGTATAGCTAGCAGCCTTCACTCCGGTTTACAGTTATTATAGAAACATAGAAATGACGGCAGAAGAAGACAAAACGGCCCATCCAGTCTGCCCAGCAGACTATGCATTTTTTTTTCCTCTTGCTTGTTATGCTTGGCTCTTAGTTCCTTTTAGTTCTATTTCCCTTCCACCCCACCATTAATGTAGAGAGCGGTGTTGGAACTGCATCTAATTGAATATGTAGCTTAGTTAGGGGGTAGTAACCGCCTCAATAAGCAAGCTACACCCATGCTTTTGTTTACTCGACTATGTAATTCAGTCCTTGTTGGTTGTTGTCTATATTTAGATCCTCTTTTCTACATTGCCCCTGCTGTTGAAGCAGAGAGCTATGCTGCTATGCTTTGAAAGTGAAGTAACAGACTTTCTCCCCTGCCATTGAAGCAGAAAGCTATGCTGGCTATGCGTTGAAAGTGAAGTAACAGACTTTCTCCCCTGCCATTGAAGAAGAGAGCTATGCTGGCTATGTGTTGAAAGTGAAGTAACAGACTTTCTCCCCTGCCGTTGAAGCAGAGAGCTATGCGTTGAAAGTGAAGTAACAGACTTTCTCCCCTGCCGTTGAAGCAGAGAGCTATGCTGGCTATGCGTTGAAAGTGAAGTATCAGACTTTCTCCCCTGACGTTGAAGCAGAGAGCTATGCTGGCTATGCGTTGAAAGTGAAGTATCAGACTTTCTCCCCTGCCGTTGAAGCAGAGAGCTATGCTAGATATGCATTGAAAGTAAAGTATCAGGCTTATTTGGTTTGGGGGTAGTAACCGCCGTAACAAGCAAGCTACACCCCGCTTTTTTGTGAATGCAAATCCTTTTTTTCCCCCACATTTCCTCTTACCGTTGAAGCTTAGAGCAATGTTGGAGTCACATTAAACATGTGTATGTATATTGAATAAGGGTATTATCTCCAGGTAGTAGCTTTCATTCCTGCAAGCCACCCCCTCTTCATTCACGTCCTCTATACTTGATGGATCCACAGTGTTTATCCCACTCCCCTTTGAAGTCCTTCACAGTTCTTATGGTCTTCATCCTTTGTCCTGTCAGCCAGATCCCTTCTCCATTGTGGGAATGCTCCAACCCCATGCTCTTCCAGCTGTCACAGTTTGTCATTGTATTCAAGCGGACATTCGGAGACCCAGGCCATCAAGCAGTAACCAGCCATAACCTTCTCCACCTCTGTCAAGGGTCGAAAACCCTCTCTGAGTACACGGTGAAATTCAGGACCCTGGCTACTGAGCTCGGGTGGCAAGAAGATTGTCTGCACGCCATCTTCCTAGATGGTCTCTCCAGTGCTCTCAAAGATGAACTCGCAGTCCGTGAGATTCCTACGTCTCTAAAGGACCTGATCTCCCTTACAGGGAAGATCGATCACCTATTCCAACAACGGCGCCTAGAATTAAAGACTTCTTGATCTCCTGCTCCACGCCCTACACATGCCAGAAGTCCTCCATCTAAGACTTCATCGGCACCACCGCTTCCTGTTGAAAAACCAATGCAGGTCAACCGTGGGCGACTATCTCCGACTTAACACCTTCGGTCTCTGCCTTTATTGTGGCTCCTCTGGACATCTTCGGCAGTCCTGCCTGGTTCTACCAGGAAACTGCAATGCCTGAGCCTTGCGGGGGTCCCGAGCTTGGGCGCTACTGTCACTGGCCCTACTTCCAGTCTCCCTTGTCATTGAGTCTTGATCCTTCACCACCACTGCCCTTGTCGACACTGGGGTGAGTGGCAGCTTCATCATGGATGACATCGTCAAGCTTCTGAACATTCCTCTGCAACCCCTAGAGGTGCTTCTCTGCATCGCGTCCATCTAAGGGGAACATCTCCCAGGACTCATCACCCATTGAATGGCGGCCGTCTGCCTCACCGTGGGCACTTTCCACATGGAAGAAATATCCTTATACATCCTGAAACGTTCCACATATCCAGCCATCCTGGGGCTGCCCTGGCTCCAGACTCACGGGCCTCAATTCGACTGGCATTCTCTACAATTGGTGCAATGGGGTTCCAAGTGCCAGAAGACCTGTTTAAGGCATGTGTCTACAGTGTTAACCGTCCTAAAGTCCACCACCCTCACTGGGTTACCAACTCAGTACTCCAAGTTTGAAGACATTTTCTCGAAGCAAAAGGCAGACACGTTACCTCCACTTTACAAAATGAATTGCCCTATAGAGTTCCTGCCTGGCACGATGCCTCCCAAGGGCAGAACCTATCTGTTGTCACGTCCAAAAACCTTAGCCATGACCAAGAATATTAAAGAAAACCTAGAAAAAGGGTTCATTAGACCCTCCGACTCTCTCGCAGGGGCGGGTTTCTTCTTTGTGAAGAAAAATGATGGAGGATTGTGCCCTTGTATTGATTACAGAGGACTTAACACAATAACCCAAAAAGATTGTTACCTGCTGCCCCTCATCAGTGAGCTGTTTAACAGCCTCCAAGAGGCTCGGATCTTCATGAAGTTGGATCTATGGGGAGTGTACAATCTTGTACGCATCCAACCAGAAGATATTTGGAAGACCACGTTCAACACTAGGGATGGTCACTATGAGTACATTGTGATGCCTTTCGGCCTCTGTAATGCCCCCACATTCTTTCAACATATTATGAATGAAATTCTCCTATACTCCTTTGTAGTCATATACCTGGATGACATCCTGATCGTCTCAAAGGATCTAGAGTCACATCGTGCTCATGTCAAGACTGTACTTCAATGCCTGACAGAGAACAACCTCTACACCAAACTGGAAAAATGCATTTTTGAGAAAAACCACCTGCCCTTCCTCAGGTATATCATCTCCGATCGAGGATTTTGTATGGATCCAGAGAAACTTCAATGCATTCGGGATTGGCCCCAGCCAGTCCGCCTCCGTGCCCTGCAGAGATTCCTCGGCTTCACTAACTATTATAGAAGCTTTATAGCCAATTATTCTACCCTAGCCTCTCCACTCACCGCCATAACAAAAAAAGGGGCGAACACCTATGTTTGGACTCCCAAAGCGCAAGCCGCCTTTCACGCATTGAAAGAGGCCTTCTGCTCTGGTCCATGTCTGCGACATCCAGACTCAAGACGTCCATTCGTCGTGGAAGTCAACGCATCCGCTATTGGAGCCGGAGCAGTACTAAGCCAATTTTCTCCCAAGGGTACATTGATACCATGCTCATTTTATTTGCACAAATTCTCATCGGCAGAACAGAACTATACAATCGGAGATCGGGAACTCCTGGCCATCAAGTTGGCCCTCCAAGAGTGGCACCCATGACTGGAAGGGGCGCAACACAAATTTTCTATTTTCACTGATCATAAAAATCTCAAACACTTAAAAGAAGCACAACTCTTGAATCCAAGGCAAGCCCGATGGGCGCTGTTCTTTGAATGATTTAATTTTGAACTGCGCTACTGACCAGCCTCAAAAAACCTCCGCGCAGATGCACTGTCCAGGTTTTTTGAACTGGAAGACATCCCTGATGTTCCGAGACACATTATCGATCCAGCCTGTGTAGCTCTAACAGTGGTGCTCAGATATGGAGAGAACACAGGTTCCCTAATCCTTTACCAAGTGAACACATATATAGGGAATCTAGACACTTTTTACCCAATTGTATTCAATATAGAGTAAGAAAATGTCTTCAATGACATGAATTTACATCATAGAATATCTTTATTATTCATAAATACAGTATCAAAAATATACTTTTAATCGATAATACAATCTCAATACATACATGTGCAAAATAAAAAAACCTGAGTAAGAATTTTTCAATCAAAACATCTCTATAACGTAGATTACCAGAGAACATGGACAAATTATATCTATTCAGAAGCAATATACCAAAACACCCATATACACACATACTCATTCATTCCTCATACAAACTCCTACCCAATATAAAATTGTAATATACCAATTTTTTAGGCAAGCCCAAAGGCCATTCTCTGCCTCATTAATATGTAACTCCTATCATTTTAATTCATATCAACATGATTATAACTAATCTCATGCTGGTTCCTTCTCAATGCCCTGTTTTCAATTTTCCAAATGCCCTATTATCAATTTCCCACACTGGGTTCTGCCATTGTATCAGCCAGGGTCTTCTCAATATGTCTGTGTCCACACAGGATCCCTTCAAGGATCCTTGTTTCGCCTCAGCTTCTTCAGAGGACAACTTGTACCCAAACCAGACAATAAATCAGCGCCTCCTTTCTCCCCAAGAACCTCAGTATAAAGACGAAATTGAAAAACAATTAAAAAAAATAACTCTCAAAAATATCACAATACCCTTTTTCAGTCCACAATTCACTTACTCCAGTATTCTCAAAAAACAACTTCTTTTCACCAGCTTAACTTCAATTCAACCTATAATAGAGACATTAAAGTCCTTTTTTCATATATCACAGTTCACAATTCTTATTCAAAATATCAAAACTCTAACCTTCCATGATTCTTCAACATTTCTCAAATTAACTTCAGATAATGACTCCACATCATCCATTTCAATATCCATTTATAGGGATGTGAATCGTGTCCTCAATCGTCTTAACGATCGATTTCGGCTGGGAGGGGGGGGAATCGTATTGTTGCCGTTTGGGGGGGTAAAATATCGTGAAAAATCGTTAAAAATCGTGAAAAATCGAAAAATCGAAAAATCGAAAAACCGGCACATTAAAACCCCCTAAAACCCACCCCCGACCCTTTAAATTAAATCCCCCACCCTCCCGAACCCCCCCCCCAAATAACTTAAATAACCTGCGGGTCCAGCGGCGGTCCGGAACGGCAGCGGTCCGGAACGGGCTCCTGCTCTGAATCTTGTCGTCTTCAGCCGGCGCCATTTTCCAAAATGGCGCCGAAAAATGGCGGCGGCCATAGACGAAAAAGATTGGACGGCAGGAGGTCCTTCCGGACCCCCGCTGGACTTTTGGCAAGTCTCGTGGGGGTCAGGAGGCCCCCCACAAGCTGGCCAAAAGTTCCTGGAGGTCCAGCGGGGGTCAGGGAGCGATTTCCCGCCGCGAATCGTTTTCGTACGGAAAATGGTGCCGGCAGGAGATCGACTGCAGGAGGTCGTTCAGCGAGGCGCCGGAACCCTCGCTGAACGACCTCCTGCAGTCGATCTCCTGCCGGCGCCATTTTCCGTACGAAAACGATTCGCGGCGGGAAATCCATGGCCTCCCAAAAGAAATTATATCAGACTGAGGACCCCAGTTCGCCGCAAGGTAGTGGCGCTCTTTATGTAAGAAATTTGACATCACACTGAATTTCACGTCAGCCTATCACCCCCAGGCCAACGGCCAAGCAGAAAGAACCAATCTGACCCTGAAGACCTTCCTCCATTTATACGTGAATGATCAACAGAATAATTGGTCTGATCTGCTGCCCTGGGCAGAATTGTCGCATAATACCCACATCTCTGCTGCCACCGAATTATCTCCATTCTCTGTGGTGTTTGGCTGACAACCACGTTTACCGCTGCCAGTACCCCTCTCTGTTCCATCACCAGCTGCTCAATTCGCAGCTCACACCATTTGGCGTGTGTGGAATCAAGTGAAAGAGTGGCTCAATCAGGCCGCCGAACATTCCAAGCGCACTTCCGATGCTCACAGATCGCTCCACTCCTACGACCGCTCCACTCCTACGACCTGGCCAGAAAGTGTGGCTAAGCACTCGACACATAAGGCTGCGACTCCCTTCGCATCGTCTGGCACCCAAATACATTGGTCCTTTCCCGGTCCTCCGAAGAGTGTGAGCAGTTTCTTAACAGCTGCAATTGCCATGTGCCATGGGTATTCATAATACCTTCCACGTCTCCCTGCTGAAGCCGCTAGTCCTCTCCTGGCTCTCTCGCAGAGATCCCTTACCTCCTCAGATCTCCACGGAACCAGACTCAACCCTCCAGGAAAGAGAAGTCCTCAACGTCCATCGGTGTCGAGGCCAATTGGAATATCTCTTAGCCTGATAGGGCTACAAGGCCGAGGAGAATTCATGGGAGCCATCCCATAATATACTGGATAAGGAACTCCTCAGGGCCTTCCACAGGACTCACCCTGAGAAATCTCGCCCGCAGAGAGGAAGCCTAGAAGGGGGCGTAATGTTGCGCACCCCGTCTGTGCTCGGCCCGCGTACGGGCCTGCTTACCTCTCCAAAACTCCTCCGCAGATCCTGGGTCGGCCTCCCCAGCAGCAGCCGCAAGCTCCTCCAGGCCTCAGTGTCCTGTGACGGCAGTCGCCGGGCCTTCCTCAGCACACCAGGCCTCACTGCAGGGCTCGGCATCCTCTGTGGTGTCGGCCCCACCCCTAGG